>NC_047131.1:18799644-18912144 GCF_009829125.3 Periophthalmus magnuspinnatus | reverse complement strand
GATATAATATTTTGTTTGAAGTTGTTAATTCTCACCTCTTCTCCCTGGCATTTAATTTTAGCTAAACAGGATATCTTGGTGTTTTATTGTTATTTGCCTATGTATTGTATTATCTGTATATTTGTTTTTCATAAACTTTTTACTTGAAGCTGAAGTTGTTTTTAAATGTGCTATATACTTAAAATTGAATTGAATTACTATGGCAATGTCTCTTGTTTTTCATCATTCAGAAACCCATGGACAACCTTAACCTTCTGCATAGTGATTTAATGATAATACTGAAAAATCTAGCATACAAGCTAGCTCCAATACACCCAGGGTTATGTCAGGGATGAACATGTGTATTAAAATGGAGAATTCAGTGCGAAACCTTACACAGTACAGTATTACATTAAACTGATCACGTTACAAGTCAGATCTGTGAAGAGGTGAGCACCCTCACTAAGAACACATGTTTTTCCATGTACTTTTTTGCAGCAACGAAACCACTTGTAATTGTATACATTCCAAGATACATGGATATGTTTAACGCCATTCTACGGGGCATTATAGATTAAGCTACTGTATAACATCTCCATGGAGACAAGAGGTTGCAGACCCCCATCATAAAAGTTACACAGTGCATCTTTTAAGCTTGATAACTATGTTTTTCCAACCGTGTTTCAATATTAACTGAATTGTGTAGCTAATTGAATTTTTATCAGTCAGCACTAGTAATATTCTATGTGCAAAACCTAACTTTCATATTTTGATTGAGTAGCACAAAGTCAAAACTCAACTCATAAACATTTTTTTTCTTTTCCTGCCACATAATGAGATGTTTATTTGGGTCAAAAAATACAGTGTGCACCAGTTTAAATTATAGACGTTAGACGATCTTTGAACCAAACAAAGATTTATGCATTATTGACAAAGAGTTTTACATGAGATGATGGCTAAAAGGGGAAAGGTCAATGCAAGGTCAGTCCTACTGCTTTGTCCATATACACTAAGGCCACGCGGTGTTAAGCAAATAATGACAATCGAGTTGGACTAACTAAAGGTTTTTAAGTCAATACGATGTTCATGTTATGCCCGATGGCTTGAGGGAGTTCACCTTTGACCTCGCAGTCTCAATTAGCCTGCTAAAAGCATGTTCTACGAAAGGAAGTAAGCAGATAGGGCTGATTATTTATTCATGAACCAGTAGCATTGCAAGTCATTATCATAATAAGTCCGAACAGTAAATATTTGCTCAACATCCAATTCCCACAACAATATTTTTTTTCTTGCCGTGAACATGCCTGGTTTAACTCTTTCCACCCAGTCAATTGCGTCTCCAAGGAGTCGCGATCGATGGGGAATTTCTCACCATTTATCAAACTGCAAGCATTAAGACTATGAATGAGCACCACAGAATACAGGCAGATGGTTATGGAAGAAAAAAATCTCAACAAAATTGTCTCTTGTGAGATTTAAGCCATGTTTTAATGTTGTTACCTCCTCGAAAAACATACCTGGAGTTCTGTTTTTTCATTCACAAGTGTTTGAGAACTCTAGATTTGTTCTGTCTACATTACTAAAGCTCGAAATGCTCTGTTCCACCTTGTGATGTTCAGAAAAACAAGCAACAAACAGGTGATGTACTCCCCACCAGAAAAGTTACATAACTTTAGTTTGAGTAGGAAAAAACATTAATTTGTCTTTTTATTTTTTAAGTAATAGACCAATTGGTGCTATCACCTTATTTTACCTTAGTTTACCCTTAAATGATTTAGTTCAGTTATACTCAGAACCCCCTGCTCAGTAGCCATTTGAAGGCTGATTATGACAGGTAGGGCACCTAGTATAAAGAAATCTAAAAAACAGCACCAGTCAAATTAACTAGTGGCACTTGTTTGTTGCAACTATAGCAATTCATTTTTAAACTAACTTTTAAAGCTACGATCTGTAATTAGATTCACTGACACACCCCTGTTGTATTTGTACAGTTTTGTTTTTTTTTTTGTTTTTTTTTAAAATACATGTTTAGACCAACTCTGCAGTACAATCGAGGATTGTACAGGCCACTACTACTTGGTGTGAAAGAAATGTTAGCTTTCACATATTCCATTCTTTCAAATCAAATTGATTATAGCCTATTCCATTGACACGTTGACATTCTTCCCTTGAAATATTAACAGCACCTCATCTGCACCCGGTCTGCCCCCCCACAGTGCTTTGCTGTTTGACGATCATATCCTCCTTTCATTTGTGTAGACAGAGGAAATGCCTGTCTGCTGTTGCTAGCACACAACCTCGCGCACTGTACCACACGCTTCTGAGACTGACATACTGAAATCATTTGATGTAAGAAAAACACTTGAAGCTGGCTATAAACAACCTAATTGCAAAAGGCAATGCAGGGTTTACTGTTCTGACCAAGAAAACAGGTTGGGTTACATAGTGTTAAATTGACCCAGCTAGCTACACATATTAGCATTGACAGGATAATTGGGTAGAGCAGTAGCCATCTTTGTTCCCCCTGACTTTGAATGGTTACACAAGTGAAGTCGACAGGACCATGTGGAGAAGGAGTGGTGATGGTGGGTTTCTTGTTCATTTTTATAATTTTTTTTTTTTTCCTTTTTTTTTTTTGCCCTGAAAAGCTTTTTGTTCAAACTGTCTGTTGAGTAAAGTCCTATATAATACAATAAGGAAGCAGCCATCAAAGGCAACTTCAAAGTTTCACAAAGGAACCTGTTTCTTCTGTCTGATCCTCCGTACTTGTCTCTCATGTTTAATAAACCAATAGAAGACATCTTGATACAGTTTCTATTCATGGGTTTCAGGCTAAACACAACATTTTTGGACTTTTTTCCCATTTAAGATATATATTTAGTTTTAAATTGTTAATCACTATGGCAACAGTCCAAATTTTTAAAGGGCCAGTACTACATTATTTCTGATCTATATTTTAATGTTGTTTCCTCATCACAAACAAACCTGGAGTTGTGTTTTTTTTACATTTACACATGTTTAACACACAAACCCTGCATATTTAGGCTGAGTTCTTCTCTCAAACTAAAAATACTCTGTTCCACCTTGTGATGTCATGTGGTAATATGGGAAGTGTTCTACTCTGTTTTTAAGCTCTATAAACCTTCACTAGAATCATTTGGATAATTTCACCCCTAGAACTGCTGACCTCAATTGAACAAAAGGTAAAAGGATCTGTTAACATGAAAACTACCACTTCATGACATCACAAGGTGGAACAGAGCATTTTGAGATTTGCTGATGTAGACAGAATAATAATAAAGGATTAGTCAAACATGTGAATGAAACAAAACACAACTTCAGGTATGTTTTTTGAGGAGATAACAACATTCTAACATGGCTTAATTATTCTGAAACCCATAGGTTATGGAATTTGTGGAGTATAGCTAGATATATCAAATATTAACAAAATTGAGAATTACTTGAACACAGTAGCTTAAAAATACAATATAAAGAGCAAATAAAAATGATAAGCTATGAATATTTATGAATATAAGACTATGAGTAAAATAAGTCAGATCAATAAAATAAGTGAATGGTAGCTTATGTAACTTTTCTGGAGCTGTCATTGCTCTGCCTAGAATGTTTCACAATAAAACATTACATTTACTTGTCTCCATGAAAACAACCAGGTGATGACACCAGGCCAAGTTACAAGGTCAGATCTGTGGAGAGGCGATGTTGCTCTCAGTGCAATACATGTTTTTCAAGTTATTTTTCAGCAATACAAATACAACAATAAACCCACCACATATTTTGGCAAAACAATGACAGGTGGCTGATCCTGCAACAGAAAAGTTACATAGTGCACCTTTAAAACACAAGCTGAGTTGAGAATAGGTGTTAGCAGGTATTTCAAAATTGTTTAAATCATGCCTGCTCTCAGTGCAAGTATATTTCAGCACATATCTTTGCCGAAAATGTGTTGTTACAAAAATCCATGAGCAATTCCTGAAATCTTTGGTGCAATATTAAATGTGCAGTGAAGTGTTGGCTCCGAGCGCTGATTATGAAGTGACAAGATGCAATTACATTTGAATAGTCATTAAATTAAAGAGATTTGAGCTCATGCAGAAGTCCCATGTGATTGGACCAGTCACACATAGCGCTCCTGTATTATGATTATTTTTGGGCTTGTCCCACAGGCAAAATATGAAAAAACTCTGCACTAATGTTTGTAAATAAGATGGCCCTCATTGCTCCACCTGACTTTAGTGCTCACCGGAGGATTAAATTAGAATATGTTTACTCTGGGTTTTCAGGGTTTTCAGTGAATAATGGGACTTGTCTTGAAGTTTTGCTGAAGTGTTACCTACTCTTTTCAAATGTCCTGACAACCAAAACAAAAAATGAGACACAGCTAGGTTTGTGTCCAGATATATTTTGACCTTTAAATTGTTTACAGTGAAAAAAGTTGTTTTATAGTGATGCACTTGCATCAATTTTACATGTACATTAACATAAATATTTTGTTTTTATAGGCTGTAATTTTTGAATACCCTTTCTCCGTATCAGCTAGGAATAAACTGCATATTTTAAATTGTTTGACATGGACAACAATGAAATAATATTATACTACTGACTCCCTGTCCCTGTTACTTCTTTCTGTCCATGTTCCCAATCGAACTTTGCGATCAGCACACCAGATGATTTTGGAAGTTCCAGCGTCCAAGCTAAAGATTAAAGAGGTCCTGGCTGTTGCTGTAGTTGGTCCCAGACTCCTTTGGGTATTAGAACTGCCCAATCTGTAAATATTTTAAAATCTTTGTTGAAAACTCATTTGTTTGCACTGGCTTTTAACTCAAGCTGAGCGGGACACTTGCATTGTTCTGTCGTGTTTTTGCATGCTTTTTTTATATGATTGCACTTTATATTGCCTTTGTACAGCACTTTGGGCAGCTCTGGTTGTTTTTAAATGTGCTTTATAAATAAATTTGACTTGACTTGACTACTGATGCAATTGAAGAGGCTGTACTTTTTCATGCAATAATGTAAAATATGTCTGAAAGTTGTGAAAAGTACTTGTAAATCCCCGTTAAGGAAAAACAAAATCAGATCCAAGTCTTTCCAGTCAAAATGAAACCACTGTGTGCCGTCTGCATCTAATTATATTTTTATTCTCTGCGAACCAGGATGTTATGCTGGTACAATGTTAGCATACTAGCTGTTGTTAGCAGTGACGTGACATCCAAACTCCGCTCTGGCCTCTTAAAGTTGTGCTTATAAATTAATTGCGGTGACTAAATAGGGTCCTGTCTGCTCATTGGTGCATTGCCCTACAGCCTGGTCACTCCTGAACCTTGAGCTGCAGCTGCCACACCTGAACTCGCCCCCTGACACTCCTTGCTGCTGATTTTTTCACTTTCACTAGTTCTGAGACTGGTTTGTTTTTGGTGTTATTATAATTTATATACTCAAGTTTTTTTTAGCTTTATTACTTTTAGTTATACATTGGACTATAAATTCCTCTTAAATAAATTATGACTTTAGTTTTACAGTTTTCCATCTTGGTTTGTTACTTCCCCTGTCCATATCTAAGCTGGGGTGTAATTAGTTCTGTTTTTTCCATTTTTAAGACGATAAAATCAGGTACACACCCTTTAAAGTTGTCTTATCACCACATATTTCCTACACTATATATAAAAAGATGCTCATTTATTTCACATAATCTGACCACATGTGGACTTTAACTACAGCCACGTGCAGCCGAGGAGCTAGTACAGTCCACCCACGTCAGCTACAAGCCCTGAATTGGGCACCCTAAGGAGACATCACACTGACAGATAAGACTAAATGCCTTGGAGTTTCCTGCTCCACAGTTGAGAAAAACATGGATGTCAGTGTTTATTTTGGGGAGTATTTGGCTCCTTCTGATGTTGGTGTTATTAATGAGTTTCCCTCAGTTGGAGATGGTTCAGTTAGAGTGGTGATGCTTTCAGAAAATCACATTTGTCCACTTACTGAAAAATGTAACTCAACAAGGCTTGCTCTCAGCTGATTTTGAACATTTGATCCCCATTCGTCTGTTACAGCAGATTTCCTGGAACTGCTCTAGACGTGTTTGTGGCACCAAAGTTCCCAGAAGCTTAAGAGCTTTTTTATTATTATGCAAAATCGCATTCTGCCATGTTATAACATTGTTCCCTCATCAAAATACATGCCTGAAGAGGTTTTAGATGTCATCTATGCATGTTTCAGTAATTTAGCAATCTTTCCCAAACCCTATTTGAATCCTCCTTGCGGTTAGCTGTAAGATTCTGTCCAATGCTCCGCCCACAAGCCTACATCATCCAAGTTCACTCATAAAAATTCTCCTGAACTTCACAAAAACATGATACGAAACTGTACACAACAACTTGACAAACCTGATCCGATGTGCAGTAGTTTAATTAGCGGGATGCATGCTGTGTTGTGATAGGACTCTGAGGGGGGAATGACTTAGCACCAAGAGCAAAGGGAGAGGTGATTCAGAGCATCAAAAATGAAAGTGAAACTTATAATCATATTAATACCTTGTTGAATATCGCATTTTCAAAACAATAAAAGGTAACATGGTGATCTAAATATGTTATGCGTTAGTTAATATCCCACAGAAGTAAAATACCCCCTATTTAAAACTTGGCCAAATGTTACAAAACAAAAGGTAACAATTTAACAACAATTATAAGAAGTATTAATCGTTCATTCATTATTATAGATAAGTTGGAGTAAGTTACACAGCTGCTCCAACACAGACAGAACAGTGGCTGGCATTCTGTACCAACAAGCTTACCAACCTCTCCCATCGCAAAGGAGGCCTTACATTTAACACATGTTAACACATTTAACCTGGCTAATTAGGGTTAATTGGTGCTAATTACTGTGTTGATTTATAATTTTTTTTTAATGGATTTAATTTCACAAATAATTCCTCTTTTAGAATACATTCATTAAAATGTTAAATAAATCATTTTTTGACAACCGACACTAATCCTAACTGAGAACAGACTGAAAAACATTTTTTATTTCCCTTGCCCACCTTGCCATGTCTTATTTAAAGGAGATGGAGGATGGAAAGGAGATGTTATTGCTTTGCCTAGAATGTTTCACAGTATGGCATTGAACATATACAATTGAAACCAGAAGTTTACATACACTATATAAAAAGACACATATCCATATTTTTGACATGAAATCAGACAAGATTTTTCCTGCTTCAGGTCAATTAGTATTACCAAAATTATTTCTGTTTGCTAAATGCCAGAATAATGAGAGAAGGGTCTTTTTTTAGACAATTTTTCATTACTTTCTTCAAAGTCAGAAGTTCACATACAATTCATTAGTATTTGGTGCCATTGCCTTTAAACTGTATGACTTGGGTCAAATGTTTTGGATATTCTTCCTCAAGCTTCCAAGCAATAGTAGACAGGAATTTTGGCTCATTTCTCCAGACAGAACTGGTGTAACTGAGCCAAATCTGTAGGCCGCCTTGAGATAGGCTTTAGATCAGGGCTTTGTGATGGCCACTTCAAAATATTTGGAAGACCCATTTGCACCTAAGCTTTAACTTTCAGGCTGATGCCTTGAGATGTTGCTTCAGTATTTCCACATAATGTTCTTTCCTCATGATGCTACCTATTTTGCGAAGTGCACCACACCCTCCTGCAGCAAAACAACCCACAATATGATGCTGCCACCACTGTATTTCACAGTTGGGATGATGTTCTTAGGCTTGCAAGTTTCCACCTTTTTCCTCCAAACATAATGATGTTCATTATAGCTACAGCTAAATTTTTGTATTGTCAAACCACAGGACATGTCTCCAAAAATAAAAGTGTTTGTCCCTGTGTGCATTTGCAAACTGTAATTTGCCAGAAAGAAGCCATTACATAAAAAGCCAGAGTGGCCTTTCAGCCCATGTCAATACAGTTCTCGTTTCACTGTGGATAATGACACGCTCTTACCAGCTTTAGCAGCATCTTCACAAGGTCTTTTACTTTTTTTCTTGGGTTGATATGCACAAATTTGGAACCAAAGCACGTTCATCTCTGGGACACAGAACCCATCTCCTTTCTGAGTGGAATAATGGCTGGACATTCCAGTGGTGTTTATACTTATTGTTTGAGCAAATTAATGTGGCACCTTCAGGCATCTGGACATTGCACCCAATGATGAACCAGACTTGTGCAAGTCCACAATTCTCATCTGGATATCTCAGTTGATTTCTTTGGACTTTCCCATGATGTTCCACAAAGAAGCAGTGTGCTTCAAGTGTGCCATCAAATACAACCACAGGTGTGTAAGCTTATTGTATGTAAACGTCTGACTTTGAAGAAAGTAATGAAATCTTATCTAAATCATTTTGGTAATCCTAACTGACCTAATGTCAGACAGTGAGAAAAAGGCGTATGTGTCTTTTTATATAGTATATGTAAACTTCTGGTTTCAACTATATATCTGACAATAAATATGTGGAAAAAAACATGCATGGTTACTGTGAGTGTGGTCGCCTTTGCACAGATCCAACCTGTTACTTGGTCTGGTGGCATCACCTGCTTGTCCGCACGAAAACAGATAAGTTAATTCCATATTGTGGAACTTGTTCTGGCTCCATTTGAGCATCAATCTTTCATTTGTGAGTCAATCTTGGGCTCAAATAGTACAGATGGTATTCATCTCTGTACCACCATCTGTTTTTTTCTGCTATCACATATCTTGAAGATTGTTATTATAATAAGCAATGACATCTCCATGGAAACATGCAGGTGGCCATCAGAAAAGTTACATAGTGCACCTTTTAAGATCTTCAGCTGGATTATGATTGAGTACTTGCAGCACTAATCTAGACTCAACACCTGTGAGATGTAGATAACCGGGTTATTCGATGCCTTGTGACTTTGATGTTTTTTCGATGTGAGCACCAAAACAACCTTCACAGTCTGAATAAACCTTGTGCCTGATGAGCCGCTGACAGAGACTGTGAGATCTGAGCAGGGCTGCGGTCATCTGCTCTGAATTGGAAATGTTTTCACCTGTTCTGCTCCCGTCCTGCCACCACTGGTCACGACGCCCGCAGCTGTGTCAGTGTGACTTTTGTGTGGGGGGCTGTTATGAGACACAATTTTAAGACAGGTGTGGAAACGAAAAGAGATACAAAAAAGTAAATAAATCTAGGAGCCATCCAACAAGCTAGACCACCGCAAAGGCACTACCTCTATTTCATAATGTAACAATTAATGAGTACAGTATATGCATTTCCTGGCATAGGCACCGTGTGTAAATCAACAAGGCCCCACCAGCCACTAAGGGGCACTCAAATGTCGGTTGTCCATAGCTTGGTACTATAATATTACAGGCAAATAATGAGAGTGCTATTGCTTTATTTTATTTTGGTAACTGACAGAGAAATTGCACTGCTGTACTCACTGCCGGCCCAGTCCTTGTTATCTTGGCCTGTGTCATGAGATGTATAATACTCCCTACAACAGAAGCAGAGCCACACTAGACTGCGCTAGACTGGAATGGACAATACTCTCAGTGTCTTGAGGGTTCATGTCTCCAGGCCCTGGGTCCCGTAGTGTAAATAAACTTTTTCTGCATTAGAACTCCAGTGTCATGCCTCTTCTTCCAACTCACATTTTGCATTTCATAAAGTAAATAAATGAGATAGGCCTAGGCCTCAAACTAATCATTTGATGCAGCACAGTGGCTCAGGGGTTAGGTCACGGCACACATGTAAGGCACTTTTTCAGCTTTGGCGTTGAGAGATCAATTCTAGACAGTTTGTTCCCTCCCCCATTTCACACTGTTTGTCCTGCACAATAAAGCCTTCAAGGGCCAAAAAAAAAAAATTCTAATACAAATCTTTACACATTCAATTAAAAATCTAATGTATCTTCACTGAACCACCATCTGAATCCATTCTTTACAAATCAAACCATATAATAACACCTCCCTTGCCTCACTATAAACTATAAATAACTATAACTTTTGCTCAGTACGTATTTTCTATATGACCTATGCGCTGGACTCATGAGATGCAGTGGTGTATATTGTGCAAAGTCAATGTCAGTGCAGTATGCTCGGAGCAAAGTCACAGAGCGGCCCTGTCCCTCTGAGGCAGGTTGTGGACATGGGACAAGGTGACACAGGACATTCCCTCAGCAGAGACATGAGGAGCCACAGCTGACACTGGTCTGACGCCTGTGTGCCCAGACCTCCTATCGAGAACTGTACAAGACTCTTAAAGGGTGTATAGTTATTTCCATAGACTATATATATAAATGGACATAGCTAACGCATTAGCTGTAACGTTCCATATCGGAAGTGAGCATGGGCCTCTCTTCGTAAACCGCTGCTGTTAAGCTTGACATTTTGGTCTTAAAATGTTTGTAATAATTCATGCTACATGGTCCTGGAGTTTTTATTTGGCTATTGTGTCTGTAAATGAAGATATGAACATTAATAACAGACCAATGAGGTGCCGTCTTTCCCTGAGGTCGCTCCTACTAGTGTTAGCAACAGGTTTGATTGACTGGATTGCTAAGTGCCCGTCATTTGGCTGGAGCCGAACGCTACGGGTGACGTCACACTCACTTTATACAGTCTATGGTTATTGCGTGTGAATGTTAGTGATGTGCCAAAGGGTTTGTGAGAGCTATAGAGTTAAGTGATGATGTAACAACCAAATCCAACCAGACTCTTCACAGCCGAATTCTAACTTTGTTTTTATTCCTTATTAATCAAAAAAGAGACGATTACCTTTCCAAAGCATATGTTTAACCACAAATTGTGTTCTATATGTAAATAATGTTCTAATAGTCTAGCATAACATAGTTACTAGTGTGTATATCGCACTAAATTGTAAACATACCTATTCTGTCTTTGCAATCAGCTCTTGAGCCCGAAAGCGACATCATACAACTTTACAGGAACTAGATTGTGTTGTGAATAACTCTTCAAACTACTATTTCCTTCCTCCTCTCCAAACACAGGAACAGAGAGCTTCAGAGGGTTTTAGAAATCAAGAAAAGGTGCTCCTCAAGGACAAGGCTCAAAGGCTAACAGTGAAGATGACCATACTTGTAGTGTAAAATTTACTGTGAAGGAGTAAAAACGGTCTGAGTCTCTGCACTAGTGATAATATTAAAGTCCTTAATTCACTGTTTGAACATCAGGAACTGTAAGATTTTGATTTAAATTCCATAAACATGACTCATCTGTGTCCCCAGATATGAGGTAGTCATGTTCCAAGCAAATATAGCTTTTACTGAGAACAATTTTAATGTTTATTTATTCTTAATTACAAAAAACACTGGACATGATGTCTCCTGTAATTAGATGTTTTGGTTCTTAAGACAGTTATCCAAACCGAAAGCAGAATGAGACTTTAGGCTCTCATTTGGGTTGCCAGTTTCAACGCTGAAATCCCATTGGTTTAAACTTAAAAGAGCTCTCTGGGATCTGGAGGTAAAATGTACTTTTGAACATTGGTTGGTTTAGTTTGATAAATATAGCAATAATAATTCAAATCGATGGATCACCCAGCACTTGTTTGGACATGCAGCACACTTATAGCTGCAGCTGCCCCGTGTTTGACTGACAGAGACTAAATGACCAACATGTGCCTCTGACCTCCTCCATTAAACCAATCACAAACGGCCAAACACTCATGTAAGCGTGGAAATAGCCATTTTCAGCCGTTGCATGCTGGGTAAAATAAAAAAAAACTGCTGTTAAAGATAAAAACATACGCACTAGCATGTATGGTGCACAAACATGGTCTTGCTCAAGGACAAACAACAGTATGTAAATCACACCTCCTCAGTCCAACAAAAATGCATACAGACTAAACACAAGTCCAAATGAATATACTTTTTTCAGAGGCAGCTCTTGTACGAGTATAAACGCCTTTCAATACAAGTCTCTTCACACTTCCACTGCCACTAATGATGCAAAGAGGAGTCCTGTCTCACTCAACGTCTTTCAATGCAACCATCCATTATCAAAGCGCTATAAGACTACACCTGTGTTTGCACTATTTTAAAGGTGCTATTTACAGCGTAGAAACTGCTTATTTAATCGCATTTACAGAGACGAGGTGACAAAACAACATTGTACAGCACATTTCTTCTCACCAAGGTGAAAAATTACTTGGCAAACAGTCAGTGACAAATTACAAATGCTGAAAAGAGTTGACGGGTTTCGAAAGGTAATTCCAGATCACTTAGTTTAAATAACTGCCATTGGAACAAGAACAGGAGTCGCGGGGATTGAGTTTATTGTGAGGATTAGAAAACCGCTCAAGCATTCATTTCAGAAATTGCGAAAGCGTTAAAGTCAAAATGTGTAGTGTTTGGAGATGCCAGACTGTTCAGATAAATTGTTCCATTGTCTTTTTGTCTGTGAAGTGTGAGTATACTTGAGCCGATTAACAGTGAGGCTTATCCAGCACATAACTACCACAATGTATTTGCATATTAATACTCAGAAAATATCATAACACTAAATATGAAATTAATCGAGTTTTCACATATATTTCTGACGGCATAGTGTCAACATGGTTTTGTGAAATTGATCTGTATTTGGGATTTTGTGGGATTTTTGTGTTTTTTGGGTTACTCTCATGACAAAAATCAAAGTGAAAATGGCCTTGCATGGTCTAATTAAGATTCTTGATGAAGTTTTTTTTTTTTTTTTTTATGACAATATTTACTGTGTTTATTTAAAGCCATCTAAAACTGGAGCGGGGTACATTTATTATGTATGTGTTTGATTTAACTAACTAAAAAAGTGTCTACAATGTTTGTTGAAATAGTTACTTAGTTTGAAAAAAGAAAGAAACAGACGTTATGGTTTTAAGGTGGAAATGTGAAAAAAAGCAAAACATTCAAAATGATTTCTGACCTATTTACTGGACCATGTACATGTTATATAATATGATTACAAAATGTTGAGAATTTGTGTGTTTTGTGTAGTATTTCTGATATTCGACGATAGTGACAAAACAGCCCTCTGAATATTTGTTCTAAACTTGCAAATTTTTTTCAAAACATTAGACTTACATATCTTGAACAAAAAAATATCATGTAACCAAGTAAAAAAGCATTTAAAAAAAAGTTAGTTTAATTCCATAGATATTCCTATTTACAGTAAAGTATACTTTGTCTAATTGTATTTCACCATTTTGAGATATAATCATGTCACATTTTAGTTTGGAGACCACATTTGGACAATTTTTTTATTGATTAACAACTGACATGCCAGTGAGAGGTTATTCTGTCATTAGACACCTGGAGAAAGTGTCTGGGGTGAGGGAAGTTTAGGAGTCCCCGCGACCCGGCCCATGAGTATAAGAAAATGGATGGACGGACCTATTGAGACATATTAACAAAATAATAATCTCCAATACCATATGATGCTAAAACATGTAATTATTAATGGGGAAAATAGTTCATGGCTAAATGTTAAATTAACAAGTACTTCATAAACGCCAACAAAGATCGTATTAGTACTACTTACTACTAACTATAAGTATGACAGTTATTACGGGTTAGCTATTAATATGATAAATGTGAGTGTTATGATTATTGGACAAAAACTTGACAATTTATGAGTTGAAATCCAGGTCTATGATTGCGAGACAGCACCAACGCCTTGGCAACCATCTTTATTTCTTCCAGTACTAATTTCTTCAAAGCGTTTTCAGTACAGTATGTAGACACAACCTAATACTACAATGATAAAACACTATCCTGTGCTAGCTCCGGGCCATATTTGAGCGCACGATTTCTTTAGCTTTTGTCTTGAATGAACAAAGGGAATCTCCTCCTTTCTCTCCCTCTCCCTCTCCTCCCTCCTTCCTTCTGTCTCTCTCTACCTAAACCCGATCATGTGCTGCCAAGCATCTCCTACACGCCTGTTCCTAAGTTACCATGTGTGTGTGGCTGCCAATCCACGCCTAATTGCCTCCTATGCTAGAGTGAAGGTTTGGAGGGACAGGCAGGAGCTATACTACACTATAGGGGCCGGGCTAGGATATTTCAAGTGTGTTTGACCTGCTATGAGTTGAGTGCTTTTTATTAGCCTAGTAAAGCATGAACAGAGACTCAACTCATCATGAACACATAGTTTTTAAAGGGCCCACATTATGTTATTGTCTGATCTACGTTATAATGTTGTTTCCTCATCACAAACAGACCTAGAGTTGTGTTTTTTTCTTTCATTCACACATGTTTAACACACAAACCCGGCATATTTAGGCTGAGATCTTCTCTCAAACAGAAAACACTCTGTTCCACCTTGTGATGTCATGTGGTAGTACGTGAAGTCCTCCACTGTGTTTTTTTTTTTTTGGTATAATTTCAGCACTGGATCTGCCAATCTCTACTGAACAAAAGATAAATCATAGCTGATAAAAACTAATAATAAAGAGTTACTCAAACATGTGTGAATGAAACCAAACACAACTGAAGGTATGTTTATGAGGATGCAACATTATAGTCACATTTGCGTAATATAAGACCTTTAAAAATGATTCAGGCTTAGTAAGTACTAATGGTAATTAATACCCTAACCCTTTAATTAAGTAGTATTTAACAATAATTCATCCTTTATTTACAGTAATCAAGGTATAGTTATTGTAAAATGGTAGTTGTAGTACATCATTGAAGGTTAAACAGTAACTCTTAGTAACAACTACAGTAACAAAATGAACAAAGACTTAATTCACAACTAGTTTTAGACTTACAAATACTTTACTAATACTCTAACACTAACTTCTAAGTATTTACTAAGTCTGAATCATTCTTAATCTTAACAATTTGGTCTTTATGAATTAGATCCTTGTTTATGCTTTATTAAGGCTTATTAAGGTGTAGTTACGATAAAAAAGGTATCAGTTGTAGTACAGATTTGAGAAGCAGCTTTAATAAAACATGAACAAATACTTAAATCATGAGTAATATATCATTGTAGTAGCTATATCACTGAGACGTGGCCAGAACGTGAGCAGTAGTAACATTTAAATATCAGAGTAACATTTTGGAGGGTCATCTGGCATGAAAATGTACACGCCAAATTGATGTATAAACCTTATTTCACTGTAGGGCAGATCATTTCCTTCAGCGATAATAAATCTGAAGAGATGGCACCTGCTACAAGATAAATAAAAGGTACAGCCTAAATGGTTTGAATGTGTAGGTAAAAATATTGATCAAAAATATACTTTCACAACTTATTTGAAACTGAAGCACTTCAAAACAAGCAGACATCAAGCTGACGATGCGTAATGCCTCATCCTTACATATGAAATACACTGACATAACCATAACAAAATAATAATTGGATTTTCTTACTTTCTGGTTTGAAATGTGGTAAGGAAATCTCTTGATCGCTCCGCTTGTCCAGTCCACCACCCTGTTGCTCCTATCTGCTTCGTCTTCTTTTGGTATCTTTTTATTTTATCAAAACAAAATCCACTTCCAGTTGTTATGGAAACTTAAATATTCGTAGCGGAAACCAGGCGTAAAAATTGATATAGAGACACGCGATTGTAGAGTATAAAAAGACGCTCCTAGGTCTTTCCCTGGCTGTGCTTCTGCTGTCTGAGCGCAGCTACTGAGAGAGTGTGTGTGAGAGAGGGAGATGAAAGGATAGAGCGACAGGGCGAGTGAGAGGAGGGAGAGAGAGAGAGGGAGGAGAGGAGAAGAGAAGAGGAGGGGCGGGAGAGGGATGGTGTTGTATATATGCTACTGTGTTTATGTGTCTCTGCCTATTTTGAGTGTGTTTGTTCCAGAGCTGTAGTTCTCAAAATGTGGTGTATGGACCAGAAATGGTACACACACATTTCAAGTGGTACTATTAAGATCTTTTTTTTTTTTTTTTATCAATCAATCAAACTTAAAATTAATTTGAATTATCAACCCAGAAACTGTTTTTGGAAACCAGATTTTCAATATCAATTTTAGAATATAGACTCATTTTGATATTAAAGTGGGATTAAACACTTAAACTCCGGTCATAAACACATTTCAGACAGAGGTGCTGAACTGGATAGGGGAGAGTGAGTTTAAAGGAGTTTAGGAACAGTATGATCAGTCTAACAGGTATCAAGGTAGTCCTGCGTGATGTCACATAGTGCTGCCCCCAGTGGCCACTGCACTAATATCTAATATAAATATATACTTTCTGGCAGACTTTCTCTCACACCATTAGACTATTGGATCAAATTTTATGTTTTTCTTACAGACTGTTATAGCAGCTCACCTGATGAGCATCTATGGCATCTTTTTTGCAGCAGAGCCTCACATTTTATCTGGTGTTTTGTGAATGACACTGTAAATGTAAGTTTCAAATACCATTCAAAACTAAGTAAATTAAAGAAATTATATTTAAATTCTGGTTTGTTATTTCTTTGACAGTCTGTTTTGTTTCATATTTTTTTTGTAAATACCTTTATTACTGCCATACATCTGTTCACACACATGATCACTTTCATAAGCTTCAATACAATAGTTTCGTAACATTGATGTAAATGTTGTTGCTGTCCACACCACTAGATGGTGCACTGACATTTTAAATTTTATATTTTTATATAAACACAATACAAAATGTTTACAGTCATTAACTAAACAATTGGTTCACCTGCCCACACACATTACACACAGCTGCAAACATTCTCTGTGAAAATCTTTTTGTCTGTACATTTTGAAAACCGAATGAACGACAAAACCATTATCTATCCCACAATGATGAAACAGCAACAACATGCTGGTGTCAGTACAGCCATGTGTTGTGAATGTTGGCACCTTCACTGTCCTTTCATGGAGAAGCATCACCATCACAAGCATCTCCACGGTGTACGTAGGGTCCGTCATCAGTGCATCAGACAAGGAGTGACCCCAGAGGCAGCAGCAGGGCAGGCTGAGGTGGTCAGTGCACACAGCCTCCTGTCGTTTGGTGAGTTCTGAAGACTATTACAGTACTGTGTACATACAGACATATCATCAGTATCCACAGCTCTGTTGTATTTGAAGAGATGCTATAGAATTGAAATTTAAGCAGTGTCCTGGCCTTTCAGTTTTATTGGAAGGTAAAACAAATATGTGCAACTATGCTATTTCAACCAATATTCATTTTGTCAAATAAAATACTCACATCATAGTTTTTATTAATATCTTTGATGGCTAAAGCAAAATAAAAAGTGTTCAAAATTACTAAAAATACATACAAATTTTCATTGACTAAAAGTAATTCTCCAAATCTATTAGCCCACTCGTTTTTGTCAACTAAATAATTTTAGTCGGCATATTTAATATTTTTACACATTTAATTTGGTAAAACATTTCAGGATGTTTACATTGTAAATCTTAAGGGTAAACCGAAGTAAACAGATCTGGTAGCAAAACACTAACTTGAGGGTGTAGCTGGTGCTGATGAAGCCTATATATTTTTTCTGATATATACCAGTGAGTGAGGCCATTTACATTAATCTTATGAGCAAATTAATTGTCTTATGAATTCTGTAGGACAAAGGCACATCTCATATTCAGCTTTACTGTGTTACCTTGAATGTTGACGTTGAACTAACTAGCATTAGGTGCAGGTTCTTTTTACGTTATTTTTCAGATTTTCAACTTTAAACCAAATAATTTGGTCTCTCTGAAACTCATAATTGATCTTTGAGCCAGTGCATGTTTGCAGTAAAAGTACTTTGCGTGCTTGTATTAAAAGGATGTACCTGTGTCATGCACAGCTGATCTCCTCAGTGGAGTACACAGGCTTATGACACTGGCTCTCTTCAGTTGGTGCTCAAAATAATGTTGCTATAATGACAAAAATTACTTTTTCTCCAGCCGTTGTAGTTTCCCCAGAATGAACACATGATGCTAAGAGTGCTTAAATAGCTGTAAATCTGCTCACTTGTAACAAACCGAGTCAGCAGGAGCACCATTCAAAGTATCTCAACCAGAAACGACACAGTCCTATACAACGATGGCGGCGCTTATCACGGCTTCTGGAATGAGGTGAATACACAGTCCCTAAAAAAAAGTTGATTTAATAGAGCAGGGTTTACCTGAATAGTTTAAATTACGTTATATATTAAGTTATATAGATTCATAAAACTGACATGAAATTAAATAAAACAGATTTTTAAAATAATGAACAATACCTCCATCCAGACCAGCAGCATCAGAAAAGTTACATAGTGCTCTTTTAATACTCACCCCACTGATATCAAAGGGCTATATTCAGTTTTAGTCATATGTCATATCCAGTCAACTAAATTTAACTTT
This sequence comes from Periophthalmus magnuspinnatus, assembly GCF_009829125.3. Classification (NCBI taxonomy): domain Eukaryota; kingdom Metazoa; phylum Chordata; class Actinopteri; order Gobiiformes; family Gobiidae; genus Periophthalmus; species Periophthalmus magnuspinnatus. The sequence continues at coordinate 18,893,851 of NC_047131.1, read as the reverse complement.
TTACTTTTATTATAATTTCATTTCATTTTGTTTATTGAGTGAAGTCAAAGCAAGAACATAAGGCACTTAGCGTGAGTTCAGGCTGCCCAACAATAAAAACCAGTTAGTGGATATAATTGGTCTGTTTCCTCTTGTGGCAAAGGACTTCCTGTTGACTTACATTGAGAAACATATCCCATAGTTTTATTCAATTTAATTCTCTCTCCCTGTCTCCCTAGCTCTCTTTTTCTCTCCATTTTCCTCTCTCCATGCCTCTGTCTTTCTCTTCTGTCTCCCTTTCTCTCTCTGTATTTCTCTTTCTTTCTATCTTTCTCTTGCTCTCTCCCCCAGTCTCTCTCTCAAGACACTCTCTCTCTTTCTCCTTCTGTCTTTATATCTCTTTCATTCCATGACTCTCTGCATGTCTTTCTTTCTTTCTCCTTTCCTCTGTTTTTTTCTCTCCCTTCCTCTCCCTCTGTATTTCTCTTTATGTCTGTTTCTCTCTCTCTCCCACTGTCTCTCAGTATGTCTCTTTCTTTCTTTCTCTCCCTCTCTCTTTCTCTTTATTTCTCTCACTCTCTGTGTCTCTCTGCATCTCTCTCTCTCCATCCATCTCTCTCTGTCTGTATGCATGCCTCTCTTTCTCTCTCTATTGCCCTCTCTCTCTCTGTCTTTCTTTCTCTCCTTCTCTCTCTTTTCCTCTCTTTGTATTTCTCTTCACTCTTCATGTCTCTCTGTCTCTCGCTCTTTCTGTATGTTCCTCTTTCTCTCTCACTTTCTCACTCCCTTTCTATCTTTCAGTCTCTCTTCCTGTCTCTCTCCTACTGTCTGTCTTTCTTTCTCTGTTCCTCTGTTTTTGAGTCTCTCTTCCTCACTCTTTCTACCATATCTCTTATTTCTCTCTCTCCCTCTGCCTCCCTCTCTGTATGTCTCTCACCCTTCATGTCTCTATTTGTCTCTCTCTCCTTCTCTTTGTATGTCTTTCTTTCTTTCTTTCTCTCTTCCTCTGTTTTTGTCTCTCCCTCCCTTACTGTCTCTGTATTTTTCTCGCTGTATGTCTCTCTCACCCTTTGCATCTCTCTCTTTCTCTCTCACCCCTGTCCTTCTCTCTCTCCCTCTCTCCTCTCTTTCTCTCCGTCTCTCTTTCTCTCCGTCACAAACACACATAAAAGTATAAACACAGACCATGCCCTCCAATGTATTTATATCCTGGGAAGAGTTAATAGAATGAATGGACCGATGCTGCACAGCTGGCCAGAGGTGATCCGACTGTCAGGAATGTACCGTCACAATTTAATTTTAGCTTCTATGCAAATAACACAAATACTCAGGGGGCACTGCTTCCAGGAGCGAGCGCTGAAGACTGGGAGTGCAATTAAAAGGGCCAGAAGAGAAGGCTGAAGAGCTGTGTCAAGTCTAATGCAAATGAGCTGTTCAAGTGGTTCTCAAAGTGTGGTTCATGATCTTCTGGTGGCACATGACTTCTTTGATTGGTGCTTAAACTTTTATAGTTCAAGTCTCTTACTATCAGGACTAATCTAGGAGTAAACCAAGACTCCTGGATCTTTCTCTTGAAGACTATATAAGGATTAAGCCAACTATATAAGGATTAAACCATGGGATTAATTGAACCAGGATTTAACCAAGATTAAATTGTGACTAAAGCGGGACTAAAGCGGGACTAAAGAGGGACTAAAGAGGGACTAAAGCGGGACTAAAGCGGGACTAAACAGGGACTAAACAGGTCTAAAGCAGGTCTAAACCAGAACTAAACCAAGATTATATAAGTGCTAAACCATGGGACTAACTGAACCAGAATTTAACCAATTTTATATTATGGCTAAATCAGGACTAAACTAAGATTATAAAGTCCATGCCAGGACAGAATCCAAACTAAACCAAGATTAATGCAGGAGTAACTGAACTAAATCAGGACTGAACTAGGATTAAACCAGGGCTAACCAAGACTCAACTGGGACTGAACAAGGATAGAACCACAGAACCAGGACTGAACCAAGACAAGAGTGGTTCTGTTGATTGTCAGTATGACTGATATAATTGGTATGGTTGGTTTGTTAATTAGCACTAGATTGTTTCTAACGTTTGATTAGTCTTGATTTATTCCACTTTAGAATACATTTTAGACATATTTTAGCACTTCAGTAATTTTTGTGCTTGACAAGGTGAATCCCGCTCTCGATATAAACATCATTGGTAGAGCAGTCAGATCCACTGACCCACAGTTTGGCTGTGTGATTTCAGCTTCCACAAATGAATACTGTTGTTGTGTCCTTGGGGAAGACACTTAACCCACCTCGCCCCCAGTGTCTATGTACACTCGTGTGTGAATGTGTGTGTGAATGTGTGTGTGAATGTGTGTGTGAATGGGTGATTGGTTCCTTGATGTAAGGTGCTTTGAGCACCTAGACGGTGGAAAAGTGCTATATAAAAATGTGACCTTTTACCGTGGTAATACAGTTATAGTTTTTCTGGCATAATCTGACACTTGTCAAATATTTAAGGTTGTATGTACATTTTAAGCTCATTAATCACATGTGTTTGGAAGAGCAAAAGCACAGTTGGAGCAGGGACTAGCAGACAGGGGATCGTAAATCAGTGCTACATTACATAAGGACATCTGTGCCGTCCTTTAGAAGTCAAACAACAGGGGGCATTGTTGTCCTGCCACTCTGTTTTCATATGTCATGAAACTCTTATGTTTTTACACCTGCTATGACAGCTGAAGCCTTGGTCTGATCATTCAAAGCAGTCTGTTTGGTTTCAAGTTATCATTTACTTTCAATAATTTACTGTGCACTACATGTTTGGTATTGCGTATTAACTTGTGCTATGTTAGTTTCTTCATAACTTACAAGTTTTCCCCTGCTGTGATCAAACCATCTCAAATACCTGTGCAAAGAATGAGTTTTATTATACACCTATTGGCTATGTTTTAGTTGATTGTAGTGGATTCAAATAGGCTACCTCAGATGGAGAATTGCATCTATGATGCAGGTTTTGGGTTGATGGGGGAAACCAGAGTGATGAGGAAACCCACCCAGACACAGGGAGAAACATGCTAACTCTGCACAGAAAGGCCCGAGTGATCTGGAAGTAGAACCCAGAACCTTCTTGGTATGATTGGTCACTGCTAGCCACTCAGTATTTTGACATAATTTAACACGGTGGCTAAGGATGCACAGATACAGGTATCAGGTATTGACTCTATACTATATATGTGCTTGTACTTGAGATAGACTAATTGTTAAGTTAATTGTAAGTTAATTTTAATGTTGTTGTTTTTAGCATGCTATCGCTGGCCCAAAGGCTACCACATAGCTTGATACAGTCACAATACTCAGAGAGGCTGCTTCAGAGAGCGAACCGCAGGGCTTTCCCTGGTATGTGTGCGCTGTCACGGGCTGTTCCTGTAGTGTCCCTTTTGGCCTATCTGGGTTAACATGTGTAAGTGTTTACAGAGTCTGGGGGCATAGCCTGCCTTCCCTTCTCTACGACTTGTTTTATGCTGTTAACTCCGTCATGTGCTGCTTGCTGCCCCCATGTAGTTGTGGGTCTACTGTCATAAGAGACTGTTTGGAACGTCAATAGCCAGCTGGCCTGGTTTAAACTTGCACATTTAGCATGGAATGGTTCTGAACTCTTTTAAAACTTATTAGCAATAAATCTTTATAAAACTCTTTTGTAAACCACCGCCTAGTCCAATCAATTTTACTTTCCTGTGTCCTTAGTTTAGCTTTATCTTAGTTTCTGGGCTATGTCCCAGTGGTGTTGCTGGTTCTGTTTAGACTCTTTCTAATTTATCCTTATTTTTATGTTACCACGCTATCCAACCGGTCACATTTTCATGAAGAGAAACCTGCCTTTCACATTTTCCAATTAGGCAGTGACACATGCAGGGCTACTTTAATTTTTCTGCTACTTCAGTTTGCCTTAGTGCCACTTTAAAGTGACTCTTCAAATGGAAGTATTTGTTATTGTTTGCTTACTGTGAAAAATTAAAGAAAAAATAAAGATAAAAATTGAATGTATTTGAATTTAATGGCATTTTAAGAACAGTCATTATTGGTATTGGTACTCAGTATTGACAAGTGCTCAAACGAAACAACTTGAATTATTTTTTTTTTTAAGTGGAATCGGTGCATCCCTGCAAAATACTGTCTTGTCTCCAGGGGTGTGGCACCAAATTCTGGGCCCTAGGTAAAAATCATCTTGGGGGGGCCCACACTACATGCATTTTACTTTGTGAGGGACCCCTCCCTGCACTGGGCCCTGGGTAAACAGTACCCCCCCCAACCCCCCTTCCAGTCCAGTCCAGTGCACCTACTTGTTTCATTCTTGGACCTAATCTCGTGTTTCGTCCTATCATATTTTTACTTGTTTCACTATTTACCTACGAAGCCAACTCCAAACATTCTTTGATACAAGTTGTTAGAAAACACCAGCAGTCCTTCCCTCCACCACAACAGCTCGACGATCCATAGCTTTACATCCCGGGGGGGGGGGGGGGGCCTTCTTGAGCGCGGCGTCGTCTTTATGTAGGGATGTGTGATCCTGGCTCGCCCTTGCTCTGTTCAAACCTGATGTGACATGGCAGCTTCGGAGCCTAAGTGTCTCCCATGGGTGCTCTGAACGCATCCGTCAATACCCCCGCCAAGGCTCGGATCAATGGGGTCGCACACGCAATATTACAATTAGTAGAAGGTGATTCTGAGGCCGTGCTACGGTGGCGTCTTGTTCGATTATGGAAAAAAAAAAATGGCAGAGAATGTGAATAAAATGTGCAGGGACTGACAGAAGGAGAGAGTGACAGGTGTCTACAGTTGGACAGGGAAGAGGGAGGGATAGAGAGGGGAAGAGAAAAGAAAAAGAGGAGAGAGAGCCAAGGGGGCAGAAAGAGACAGAAGAGAAAGAGGGTAAAAATGGGACGAAAGAAAGAGATGAGAGGTTGAGGAAGAGACAGGGAAGAATGAAAGAAAGGGAGAGAGACAGAGAAAGAGAGAAAGAGATGAAAGGAAAGAGGACAGGAAAGAGAGAGAGTTGGCGGGAGAGATAGGAGAGGGACAGAGATAGAAATGGAAGAAAAGAGGACGACAGGATGGGACGAGATAGGTGGGTAACAGAAGAAAGAGAGAGAGGAAAGAAAAGAGAGATGGGTGGAAAAAGGTGATGAGTGAGAGTTGGATGAAGGATGGGGCAGAAAGAGACAGAAAAGAAAGAGGGTAAAGATGGAAGGGAAGAAAGAGATGAGAGGTTGAGGAAGAGACAGGGAAGAATGAAAGAAAGGGAGGGAGACAGTGAAAGAGAGAGGACAGGAAAGAGAGAGAGGTGGCGGGAGAGAGATAGGAGAGGGAGAGAGATAGAAAATGGGAGGAGATAGGTGGGTAACAGAAAAAAGAGACAGAAAAGAAAAGAAAAGAGAGAAATGGGTGGAAAAGGGTGATGAGTGAGAGCTGGAGGAAAAGAGAGAATAAAAAAGGAGAAAGGAAAAAGGGCAGGGAATATGAGTAAGAGGAAAGAGAGGGAGAGTTAGGTGATAGATAGAGGGGAGAAAGACAGGAGAGAGAAAAGAAAGATGGGAGAAAAGGGACATAGTTGAGACATGGGTGTGAAGAGAGTGGAGGGAGATTTGTAGAAAAGGTAAGTAAGGCTATAGAAGGGATTGATAGAGGGACAGAGGATTTGACAGAAAAGAAGAAAGGAAGGGAAAAGGACAGAAAGGGGAAGAGAGAGAGAGTAGAGGAATGATGAAAACCAAAAAGAGATGATGGATGACAAAGAAGCGAGGGAAAAGAGAGATAGAAAGGAAAAAGGAGAAAAGGGGAGGTAGCAGGGAAGCGAGGAAAGAAGTTTAGGAAGAGAAAGAGAGTGGTGTGAGAGAAAAGGAAAGAGAGAGAGAAAGACAAAACGGATAAAGACAACCAAATGGGATATAGCTGTAGGTTTTATGTCATCTGGGGCCTGAGTATGCTCGGAGCCACAGCGGCAGGAGGAGGGTGAGGGTTTGAAGCTCAGAGGGGGACACACTTGGCCATGAGACCAAAGTGAGACAGCGACCCGAGGCGGAGGTGACTGATGAGCAGCCAGCAGTGATGTGATGAGGCCTCTGCTCGTAAAATAAGGAAAAAGTCTAGGCTTTCACAAATACTGGTAACCATAGCAACCTACAGTAACACAGGGAGGACATGCAAAACAATACACAACAACTTTACAAACCTGATGTGATGCGTGGTAGTTTCATTAGCAGGATGCATACTTACTGTATTGTAATAGCGTTCTGAAGGGGGAGTGACTTAGTACAGGGAGCAAAAGGGAGGGGAGACACAGAGCACACACACAAAAAAAAGGTAACACGGTGATGTAAATGATGTGTTTGCAGTTAATACCGCAGAGAAGTAAAATACCCCCTCTTTATGTCCAAGAGAGAGTCATTTTCTGTGTTGTTAAAGCCCCATGATGTAACTTTTTAAAGTAAAAGTGTGTTTTTGTCATTTTGGTTCTGTTTATTGCTCTGAAAACTGACCTCCCGTTTGATTCCATGGATTTGTTGTTCCTGTGCTACACCGTGGAACCTTCTAGGATAAAATTTCAATAACGTTTGACATATTTTTTATTTTTGCTCTATACTTCGGTCGTGCATGTCTGACTTTAATTCAAAATGCTGAGGTGAGATAACAGTGATGCAGTTTTCATTTTTTCCTCCTATGCAGCAGTAGGTTATAACCATGAAAGGACATGGACTACTTCAAACATACAGTATAAATGACTCACAGAAATATTTTATACATGAACCCTGTGGAACATAGTGTGACCTGAGTGTGAACTGACGTGTGTGTACAATACTGTGAATACTTTGTGCTGATAGTACATGCACTGTATACATTGTGTGATCAAAATCAAGTCTCCTCATTTAACTCGGTCGCCTTAAAGTAACAGTTGCTTCAAAACAACGATAATTTAACAGTCAATGTATTTATTGCTATCAACTTTTGAATGTTGTATGTAAAAAGGGCAGTGTATTTCAGTTGTCGCTTAAATGTGTACATATATTTAAACTAGAAACAAATGGGTGGATGAAGTGTCTTGCCCAAGGACACAACAACAGTATGTAATGCTGGTCACAGGATCCACTTATCTTGGTAGAAAAAAGGAAGTCATCTGGGACATTTTGACTGCTATCCAGAAGTCATTTTCAATCTGACGTTACTGTTCTGAGGACACTGCCCTGAGCTACAAAAGCCCTGCTCTGCTCAGTATATGAATGAGGGATTACACCAACTATGTTTCCTCCAATCCATGAGGTTTATACATTAAATCACAACATTTTTATTAACATCAACTCAATTCCACAGCATAAAATTAAACTGCAATACATTGTAATATTTTCATCTACTTTCATGGGGTAAGTTGTAGCTTATCTTGACAGTACTTTTTGTCACCATAAGGAAATGTATGAGATTTCTTCTGTTGTGTTGGTTTTGTTGAACCCACCCATAGACTGTATAAAGAAGTGGACTAATGGAGTGTAATGTCACCCATAGCATTTGGTCAAATGAAGCTCATCGAGGCTGGCAGGTATCATAGGCACCAAAGAGCCAATCCGGAGCGATGCTGTTGGAGGTAAAGCCCCTTCCCTCTCACATCGCTGGTTTAGCAGGGAGTGGGTGCCTGTCAAACATTATATTAACACTAACAGGAGCGACCTCAGGAAAAGAAGGTGTCTGATTTCTGATTTGTCTATTATTAAAGTTCATATCTTGATTTACAGACACAATCGCCAAATAAAAATACCAGGAACATGTGGAGCGGGTTAATATGGACATTTTAAAGCCAAAATGACGAGCCAGATGGCAGCAGTTACAGAGAGAGGGATGACAGTTTTTCAATAGAATAGAGCCGATGAGCCGGAAGTGTAGCCATGCTTACTTTCTATATGAAACGCAGTGGTTAGCAGGTTAGCTATGTCCATTTATATATACAGTCTAAGAACCCACCCAAACACGATGTGCAACATACAAAAATCGGCACAGAAAGCAGAAAGGCCCCGTGCCTACTGTGAGTCAACCCTGGTGGGAGAGAGAATGTTTGCAACTGAGCCCTATGCAGCCAAAAATGACATACTGAGTGAAATTTGCTTTTATATTGTATTTGTAGAATTTGTTGTCTCCTAGGGATGGGACAAGACACAATTTCCACAAGAACAAGACACGACAAGATTTTGGTATGAGTCATAACAAATCCTTTCTGCCGTTCAGTTCACAATTTTGAAGGCCAAAATTGTATTTGTTTATTTAGCATTGCTTTTGTGGAACTACTGCTTCTCAAGAGGTGCAGCTTTGCAAAGTTTGTTTACGTCCAAGGCGAATATATAAAAGAAAATGGGAAAAAATATCACTAGATAATTTTCCACAAATTTCCAAATCTTGCGGCAATTTTATTTCACAAGATCTTGTCTCATCCCTATTGTCTCATCCCTATCGTCTCATCCCTATCGTCTCATCCCTATCGTCTCATCCCTATCGTCTCATCCCTATCGTCTCCATAGACAAATTTAACCTCTGCATTTAACCTATCTTCAGCCTGAAACTTGGTTACCAGTTGTGGTTGAAATACTCAAATTTTATTACTTAAGTAAAAGTCTCACATGTAAAAATCGACTTAAGTAAAAGTATTAAAATACCCGTTTTTAAAATTATTGTAAAGTAAAAAGTTAAAGCATTTTGCACAGATTTTTAGCTCTTATAAGGCTTCAAATGTATTGATTTTGATAAAGATTGCTGAATCTTTACTGAATACTAGACAACAACTAAATCAGTTGTTTTTTCCTAGCTGTTTTTATTTGTATATTATAGTTTGCAGGAATGTATTAAAGTCTCAAACAATCAGAAAAAATACTTTTACTTTTCAGTTCAGTTAAAAATGTAGTGGAGTAGAAAGTACAGATACCTGGTCTCAAATGTAGTGAAATAAATGGTATCCACATTAAAATGTACTTAATGAAATTACAGATACCTCAAATTTGTACTACTTTTACGGTTACTGATGTGGTTTGATGGAGTGCTCATCCAGACACAAAGAGAACATGAACCAGGGACCCTCTTGCTGTGAGTGTCCATTCGCTGAAGTGCTATAGCTTCATTGCTTCAGTCAGTCTCCGTAGTTGTACAGCACCGAGAGAACTGCCACATTTACGCACACTTAACAACTGTAATGGCCAAAATGAACCACTTTGTCGACTACGCAGCATATGCTTCCCATGTGTGAAAATGGACTTGAAACCATCTCAAAACCATAAAAGATCATTTCATTTGTCACACAGAGAAGCCGTGCCAGTTCTGCAGTTTTATACGCAGCTCTCTCCCACTGCGCCAGATAGTAAATATAACACGTTTCCTACAACTCGTATGAAAAATGGAGTGGTTTGAAATGTACTCGGGAAAATGAGGTCATGACGAATGATCCAACGCCATGCAGAGAGTGAGTTATAGCTGGCATCATTTAGTCACATCATAATGCCGTTGAATTAGTTTAGATCAGACAGGAACAGGTTAATGTTAGCTACGTGAAAGTGTTGAAAAAGGTATTTGGGCAAGCATGGAAGCGGTGGGAGAGATGGAGGAGTAAAGTCTGTATTAATGAGCACTGATAATTAGATTTTTAAATATTTTTTAGTATTGCATATACCTACAATAGACAGGACGTTGAAAATTGCATTCTTTTGTCGCCTATCATTTGAACAAATACTTCACAGACTGTTTAAAGGGTCTTTGGATATTAATCATACCTCTAACACACAGGACTCAATAATTGTAAATAGTCAAAGTGACAAAGTAACATTTAAATCAACAAGTTAAACTGAATTCAACTAAATGCAACAACAATGGGATTGTCATTTTATACATTTCCAGAATAGTAAAGATAAAAGTATACAATATTGCCAACAATAATAAATACTTGTAAATAGTATATAATACCTAACCTCTTTTAGCTGAGATAAATAATACCGTACTTTAGTGCTTTAATGGTTCATTCTGCAGAAATATGTGCTGTTTCTAAATCTTCTGTGTTATTTTTTTTCCATTTTTAAACCTAAGTCGCCATGTTTGTATTTACCTGAATGGATCATGCGTCTCTCTGATTGTTTTTTGACTTCCTATTCAAAATTACAGACAATGATTTTTTTTTTTTAATGCTGTCTGGAATATGGAATAAGCCAACTGAGGAAAATCATGATAACATTTTGTATAATATATCTCCATTAACACCACTTAAACTTGAATTCAAACATTGGCTTTGCAGCAGTTGTACGCGCTCTCAAACAAACAGCAGCCGTTTTGGCGACCATCTTGCTTCTTCACATCTTGTATGACTGTGGAGCATTGGCTTTCACAGTATTTGATGCAGATGTGACGTCTTCAAATGTCACTCCAGCTCTACTTTTACGATGTGCCTCGCTGTGAAAAGGCTTTGAAATGGTCACGTATTGTTCTCTGTCATTCTTTGATTTTCCTTTTGTTGCCCAGGCCTCTGAAGCTGACAAACCATTTGTTTTAGTCTTTGGTTATCTACACATCTCAACATGGATTAAACAGAGCTTGGACCCACATCAAGGCATTGAATATGCATTGCATTGATAAAAGATGTGATGAGTGTTTGGTTCAGGGTTTATCTTAGTCTACATAGCTACACATTTTTACCCTAATAATAAGCACAAAGACTAATGAATGTTAAATTTCCAGTAGAGATAAAAGTATACAATATGGCCAAAGTTTGGATTCACTCATTTGTAAACTACTTTAAAAGCTGTTTATGTTAGTGCAGATGCTAATTTATTTATTTACTAGTACTTCTATTATTCAAACTAAATAACCAGGGGCTACCTAGACCAAAATACTGTTTGACTAAAACTTCAAATTCACTGCATCTCTTTAGTTAATATTGTATTGTTTTCTATGGTTCCCAAAACTGTCCAACCCTCTAGTGCCAAATATCAAACTCACTTTGTGGTATTTTATTATTTTTGTACAATGCCCTTAAGATATAAATTAATATCACTTGTACATTTGCACAGATGCTCTTGTATGTACTTATAGAAGCACAGTTACACATATACACCCATAGTTAAACAAACATGATTACTTTCATATTAGTATATGTATACATATACATGCATACACATGCTCCTGCATCCACATTTCCTTTCTAATTATCCCACAGAACTCACTTTGAATGTTCAAAATATTGACTAAAAGGGGACATATTATGAACAATTGACTTTTATTAGCTTTTAACCATGTTATAACACTGCCCTTCTTAAAAGTTGTGGTTTAATTGATTCATACATGTTTGAGCAATCTTGTTTTTTTTGTTGTTGTTTTTTTTGAGGCTGGTGATTACCTACCACTTATCTGTGCTAACATCTCTGTATTTGTGATTATGTCGCGCACTTTTGGTCCCTCCATCTTGCTGGCTACGACAGATTATTTGAAAATGCAGACTCTGGGTCATACATGTATAATGTTACAAAGCCATTTTTTAACAAATGAATTGACACTAAAGGTGGAGCTTCTGGTGGGTGATCCAGTTTTTAACAGGATCTGTTTCTAAGTAATTTTAAATTAAAAAAAATGTCTGTGTATGACAGTGGTAGGGAAGGAAAAAAGCATGTCTTCTTTAAAATAATTTTATGAAATTACCCTCGTCTTTCCCCTACCTTCTTAATCTGTCTTTTCTCTTGTATTAAGTGCATGGTTGTGATCTACATAGAGGATCCTGCAACAGAGGTCCCAGTGCGCACATGAGTGAATGCTGTTGTCAGGGGCATCTCTATGGGGCTCTTCTTAAGCTCCTCACAGCACAGAGGTCAGAAGAGACTTAAGGGAATACTACAAAGCCCTATCTGTCCTCCAGTCTGCAAATGAACACGATCCCGCTTCACTAATGTACCAGTCACTAATGAGCACTTTTCTACATTTAGGGTCAGCTTGGTGAGTGCTTTTGTGGACTAGAAGGTCAGGTGATTACTCATTTAAAGAAGAGGTTCACAAATGAGGAGATTTTAGTGCAGGTTTTGTCTGGAGGGAGAATAAAGGAGGTCTTAAGGTCTCATTTGAAACTAATTGAGTTGTTTATGTAGGATTTGTTTCTTATCTATAATGTTCATTCCCTCAGAAACATACTTTGTGTGTAGTTGTGTACCTGTGTTTTGTGTACAACTACTAGGGGCAAGAGCCAGATTTCTTTCTCGGTCACAATGTACTTTGTGATGAAATATACTAAAGGTAAATTCACAAATGCTGAACCTGACAATTTCTATTTCATGTCTAAACCCTAGACCTCACTATATCACACAGTTCATACTATTGGCCTATATAATATTGTGATGTCTCCTGAAACCTAGCAAGAGCAATATTGTATAAGACTTGTTAAAGCTGCTTGTTTTTTCCCCTCAGAATATTTTGCATTGCATTTTGTCCATCTGAAACCTGGAAAAAGGAGCCTGATACATGGATATCTTACAGAGAGTGTATTGCTGTGTTTAAAATCAACTATGCCAGCTTTAAAGGGCCCGTACGCTATTTTCTAATCTGTGCTATAATGTTGCTTCCTCATCAAAAACATACCAGAGGTTCTTTTGTTTCATTCACACATGTTTAACATGCAAATCCTGCACAGTTCTTCTCTCAAACAGAAAACACTAGATGATTTCAGCTCTGGATTTGCCAATCTCTGTTGAACTAAAGGTAAAATGTAGCTGTTAACTTGAAAACTATCACTACATGACATCACACAGAGGAACAGAGCAGTTTGAGCTTTGGAGATGTAGATAGACTAATAATAAATGGTTACTCAAGCATCTGTGACTGAAACGGGTATATTTTTGAGGAGGTAACAACATTTTAACATCGCTTAAAATGCACAAGAATCCATTTAATGTAATAGAGGACTTTAAAGTAGTTGTTTGTAAGTAACAATATTTGATACAGATTTACTCACTTTGCTCAAATAGTAAATGTCCTTGCAGGGTTCCTATAGTCCTGTCTTTGTCTCTTGGAAGTAGCATTGTCCCATTTAATAAACTCCCCAAAGCTCATATTGAAATCAGCAGGGTGGGACATCACATCAGCTGTTATTACACCATTTAATCATAACTACTACACCATCTCAAGACATTATAACAATACAATCCCCAACTAAACAAACATGCCTGGAGCTACTAATCTGAAGTGTTTTTGTTTTTAGTGTCCACTTGCTTTGAACAATCCTCCCATGCAGTGAATTAAACATCTAAGGAATTTTAAAGAGGGATATTATGTAAAATGGATTTTTGGAGATTTCTACAATGTTATTATTGTTCCCTCATCAAAAACATGCCTGAAGAGGTTTTAGATGCCATCAATGCATTTTTGAGCATTTTAGTGATCTCTCCCAGGCCCTATTCAAACCCTCCTGTTGGTTCACTGTAAGATTCTGTGCAATGCTCAACCCACAAGTCTATGTCATTCATGATCCCACAGGTCAATTCTCCATAAATATACAACAGCATGATACAAAACACTATAACTTGTCAAAGCTGATGCAATGTGGAATAGTTTCATTTATGGGACGCACGCTGATTGTGTTGTGATAATGCTCTGTAGGGGGAGTGACTTAGCAAAGGGAGCAAAACATGTCAATATGTACTTTTCGCCGATTATAGCATTTTCAAAACAAAAAAAAGGTAACAAGGTGATCTAAATATGTTATGTGTTAGCAGTTAATATCCCACTGAAGTAAACAAAAAAAACAAAAAAAACTCTTTAAACTAAGAAATTTGTCTTTTTGAAAAACTTTCTTCTCGTTTGGTTCACTTTACCACATCTACAGAGCAAAGGCTTTCTGACAGGTGTTCTTGAGTCATTCTGGATGTTGTTTGGTGTGATTCATGTCTGTGTCCTGGTACATGTGTAGTGATGATTGGAGTTGGCAGTGCACAGAAATAGCCCAGGCCCTTCACAGTGACGCTGGTCTGCTATGGCAGCTGCTTTTATGGGGTTTAGGATAGTCTGTACAGTGCAGTTTGTTATACACTGACCAAATACATGAAAAATGAAATTAATATTTCAGCATATTGTGAATTTATATTTTGGATCACAATTTAGCAATTCACCAGAAATGTGGTAAAATGTGCCTGTAAATATCTTGGTTGCGGTTCAAATATTGCACAAAAAGCGAATAGACCATAAAATTTTACACAAAAGTGAAGTAACACTGCAAGTTTTTCTGTTTGCCAAGTTTGCACTGAATAAATCCAGAAAGTTTCCATATTAATTTTCTGATAACTGACAGTGTGTGACCACATGAGCTTTATTTCCTGTGATTTCATTAAGTCCACCTGTCCTAAAAGCTGACAGAGCCAAGTGTGTGCTGTACTACTCAAGTCCATTGTCCGAGTCTGCACCCACAAGTCTGTACTGCGAAGTACACCAGTACTAGTATGTGTTTCCTACTATATGACCTTACGTTTTGTCCTGGTCTATATCTTTAAGGTGACAACAGCCACCACGAAGACAAAATAAACCCAGACAAAAAATGTAACGTTATATGTAAAATATCCTACCTGAGTTACAATCAAACATACACTGGGGAGGCAGGGAGGGCAGATCAAGTTGAACCCAAGACTAGACTAGGTCTAACCCAGGACTAAGTAAGTATGGACAGAGCATAGATGGTCTAAAGGTAGTCCATTTTGCTTCAGATGTGTGAGGAAATAGCAGAGGCAGGTGTGGGGGTGGAGGCAGCTCTCCAGGTTTGGATTTATCTTTATCCTCCATCATTTTCATCTGCTGCACTGGAGCAAGTTCTTTCCTTTTGTCTTCATGAGTCCTGTTTTCGTGGTTCTCCACCTTTTCATCTTCTGCAGCAGTGAGGACAGCCCAGAACAACATCATTGGAGGTCTTGAAATCTTCAGCCTTGTTGCTTGGTAACTGTCCCTCATGTGATGGTCCAGGACGTTTTAAAAGCTAAAGTCTTTAGTGGAAAGAGCAGCTCTTTACAGCTCCTGTGGACTGCCAACGTCATTAGCGCTCTGTAAAGCCTCTTCTTTGTTGACTTCATATCTCCCACTTTCACTCTGACCAAACACCACTGAGGTCTCCACCTGTACCTCCAACTGGTGCTTCTCAGCAAACTCGAGCAGGGCCTGGATCAGGGACTCTGGAGTTTTCTGTTCTTGTTTTTAACAGACATTTTATTGGGCTTTTTTCTGTTAGAAATGTTGTCTATTGATAAGTTTGAATGTGTTATCTGCATCGTACAAGGAGTAGAAGTACTAGTTTTATTTCCACTTGTCTCTCTTCTTGCTGAAGCATTAACAACCGTCTTGTGTTGGACAATGGACTGCCATGGGAATAGTAACAATGCACTGCATTCACACCATTTTAGAACTGTTTGTAGAAAGTTGGTCAATAAAAATGCACTGCCTATAATTAGTGTATTTTAACCGTACTTACTATTCACTGTAGTGACAGAAGGGAATAAACTAACCAGGCAAACAATGCACGCTGCCTTGGCAACTAGCATACAAACCCCATGCACCACTGTGATTTTGTTGGTAACAGAGGTAGAAATACCTCAATGGTTGCAAAAAAACAATGTATAGAACTCAACCTGCATTGCTTGCAGACTAAAGCTAAAAACACACTAAGCATGACTGAGAGACCGTGGGTCCACAACTGGGTAGGGTAGAGTAGCCAAAAATTGCATTCAAGAAAATCTAATGTTACTTAAATAATATTACTCATGTAGAAGTAGGCTACAAAGCAGTGGTCCATGAAATGACTCAAGTAAGAGTAACTTTGAGACGTAACATCTGATGTGAATGTAATTTGAAGGACAAAACATTAAATAATAAACAAAATCTGGTAAGGATGACCACAAAAATGACAAAAACTAAATCATATTTGATGGAGCTGTGCAAGAAATGCAAATGTTCAAATCATTTCATATTGTTAACACAAAGTAACCACACTAAACCACTCTGACACATAGGTGAAGATAACTTTTACTCTACAAAGTGCAATTAATAATCCACAAAAACTATTCTATAATAACATGCACACAGGTCAAACGAATATGCAATCAAGGGAATCTGCTATTACTAATAGAGCAAAGGACTGTGAATGGTGAGTATAAGAGTGACTTAAAGGTCCCTGATGGTGTATTACTCGTAGTTATACTTGGTCTCTTATCTATTTATGTTTAATGGTGGATGTAGTTTGTTTGGGCTTATGTTGCTGTGATGTCTTTTCTCTGTGTTAAAGCACCTCTTGTCCTTAGACAAATTTGCCCCATGAGAGACAACAAAGGATTATCTTACCTTATGTAGCTTACATGGACAAGCCGGGTATAGGGTATTGGGCTGGGTATTGTTTCAGCCATCTGTAATACACACAAATAGTTGAAGACAAGGTCACTCAAAGTGTTCCAAAATAAAAACCAGAATGATAAAATATTCAGTAGCCTGTCAGTTCCACCTGTAGTAAACAACAAAGTCCTGTCAGGTGTCATAAGACTCCATAATCCCCCGATGAGAGCCGATGTGCAGGCACTAGGAGCAGCTGATGTAACCGGGGGTCACAGGGGAACAAGAGAGGACTTTTCAGAAACTGTTGATTTTCATGTGAATGACTGCCATGGCATGTTGCAATAGATTTAATGAAGGATTTGTTTATGGTCCTTGATGTGTGCATGTGTCATGCAAATTAGGCACTGTTGAAAAGATAAAAAGATTGATGTAAAAATTGATAGCGAAGGGAAAATATTTATCTTAAAGAGACAGTATGTAAGTGATTTTGTTTTAAATGTCATAATCATGACCTTTCTGTGTCCTCAGATACAAGGTAGACATGTCCAAATTAAATTCAGCTGATTGTTGATTGGAATTGTAATGCTGATTTATTATTAATTAGAAAAAAACATTGGATATCTGACAGAAAAATGAGCCGCACATAAGTCTCTCTTTTGGGTTGCCAGTTTCAATGCTGAAATCCAGTTGGTTTAAACCTAAAAGGACTCTCTCTGATGTTGCGTCCTCTGTCTGCAGGTTTGTAGTACTTTATTTAAATCAGTAAGAGGCTACATAAACTATACCATTAACGAGCACTCCTAAACTCTTACATACTACTACCATTACTACTATTTACCATATATTATACTGAGATCATTTAATTACAGAGCATAGACTGTATATATATATATATATATATATACAGTATATAATATACATATATATATATATATATATATATATATATACACACACACATATACACACACACACACACACACACACACACATATATATATATATATATATATATATATATATATATATATATATATATATATATATATATATATATATATATATATATATATATATATATATATATATATATATATATATATATATATATATATATATATATATATATATATATATATATATATATATATGCTAACCTGCCTAGCTGCTGTGTTCAAAATAGCTTCATTCACTCTGGCTCCAATTCCCTTTACATTGGAAAATTATCGCCCCTCTCTCTGTAACTGCTGCTGTCAAACTTGTCATTTTGGTTTTAAAATGTTCGTATAAACCCGCTCTACATGATCCTGGTATTTTTACATCACTATCATATCCGTAACTCAGTGTTTGAACATTAATAACAGACAAATCAGGCGCCTTTTTTCCTCAAGGTCGCTCCCTCTAGCGTTAGCAACAGCTTTGATTGACAGGGTTGCTAAGCGCCCGCACCCTGCTAAACTACTGGTGCTGGATGGGAAGGGACATTGCCTTCAACAGCCTCACTCCAGATTGGCTCTTTGGTTGCTATGATACTCGCCGTCGGAATTCCTGATATGCAACTTGGCTCCAAGGTCGTCGCTATAACCGCTAGCCTCGACGAACTTCATTTGACTGGAGCTGAACGCTATGGGTTACGCCGCACTCCCTTAGTTCACTTCTTTATACAGTCTGTGTTAACGAGTAAAGCTGACACTGAATATTTTTACTCTGAAGCTAGAGTGTTACATTAACACTTGAAAACAAACTGTGTACTACATTTACTTTTATTTGCATTCACTGTTTACATTGATAAAGAAGAGTTTTACACATTATTGTCCAATTTCCCTTTCACTGTTTAGTGCTACTATAGATTATCATTTTAATAGGCTTATACCACTACTTGGTCTACAACCTAGAATGAGTTTTGCAGTTCCTGATCAACATTGTTTTCAAAGACACAGTTTATTATGGTCATAAACCACCTTGATTGCCATTTTGTCTGTGAATAAAATTGTCAGTGGTAGAAGATAAGTATTTTTTGTTCTCCGTTTAATCTCGTTTCAGCCCTCCCTCCTCCCTCCCTTGTACCTTGTGGTGACGGATGACTTCACTGTTGATTTTGGAGTGAGACAATTAGTGACACTGCAAAAATAAGTAGTCTATTCAGAGCACTGCGATCAATGCGGTTTTCTACAGCCTCACTGGACAGGACAAGGTTTTATGTAATTAGACAGAGCTTCTCAGTATGTGGTACAGGTCCCATTGATGGTGCGCACATATTTTTCTAAAAGGGCCACTGCTCAACTTTTCAGGAGGGTCCATTAAGTGCTGGTGTATTTGTAGATGCTATTTAGTTTCCTGGAATGTTCAAGGTAGATGTCGGATCAGTGGACAACTAACCCCACTCAAGTAATTTTCAGCAATAAAAACACATGCTCGTTTGGTAAGTTTAATGCCTTACTCTGAAACATTCCAGGCAAAGCGATGACATCTTCATGGAGATGAGAAAAAATACACAGTGCATCCTTAATTTAGAGATTACAGTTCCTGTTTTCTGGTAGTTTAGAACTTCAGTAGCGGTCCTGAATAGGTGACCTGGTTTAGTTTGTGTGCACACTCGTCCTAGTTTGGTCCTGGTTTGAGCCCAGTCAAGTCTGGTTTGGTCCTGTTCTAGTCTTTAGTTCTGGTTAAGTGCAGATTCAGTTCTCATCTCAACAGCTTTATTGGCCCAAAGGGAAATTTGGTTGCAAATGGTGGTCCTCAGTATATTCTGGGGTTTAATCCTAGTTTTGTCTGATTTCGATGTGGTGTTATTAGTTCCTTTTTTAATCCTTAATAACTTATATACTCATTTTGGTTCATTAAAGATAATTTTACAAAACCACAAATTGGGAACCTAAATACATTTAAAAAATCTGAGGTTATATTTGGCATGAAAAGTCTAAAACATTATATTTTGTATGGCATAGAATAGTTGAGAACTGCTGTAATAATGATGGCTGTGATTGTAATATTAATTATGAACAGCGAGAGGTCAGACATCAGCTTTGGACTGGCAGTTTCACACTAGACACAGACTAAACAATGAAGGAACACAGAAATATGTTTGTTTTGTCTTAGTTTGAGCAAAGTTAATAGACATTGTATGGCCCTGTATAGGTGTAGGCTACTTCATGCTAATCTAGAAGTGCATCCAGTTTAAAACTCATCAGTACTCTTAACATATATTACTTCACTGTACACATGATTTGTTGCGTATTGTTAACTATTACTGAATATCATATGTGCTAATGGCAAGCAAACAAAACTTTTAGCCCTGAACCAAAAGATCATTGTGTCAAATGTCAGGATTAAGAACAAGAAAGCTAATACACTACACTATTTAGATCACCATCTTACCTTTTGTTTTGAAAATGCTACATTTGCTGGAGCCTGTGTATTGACATGTTTGATAAGTTTTGTTTTTGATGTGCTGAGTTTCTCCTCCCTTTACTCTCTGCGCTAAGGCACTCCCCCCTCAGAATTCTGTCACAACAGAATCAGTGTGCATCTATAACAAAACTGTGAATGTGAACTACTGCACATCGCATCCAGTTTGTGAAGTTGTAGTGTATTGATTTGCATCTTGCTTTTGTGTATATATGGAGAAAAGTGACAAAGGCTTGTGGGCAAAGCCTTGGACAGAATCGTACAGCTAACCTTAACAAGGGTTTGATTAGGGCCCTGGAAAGATCACTAGATTCCTCAAACATGCATAAATGACACATAAAACCTCTTCAGGCATGTTTTTGATGAGGGAAAAATGTTACAACATGATAGAAAGTCTTTAAGCAACTGCATTTCACAAGTTATTACTCAGTGCTTTTCCAACCAACCCTGTAAAAGGTTACTAAATATTTACATGATTCAACGTCTCGTACTCATTATGAAAGAAAACCAGGCTATCAAACTCATGCATTCAAGAACTTTTACCTCCAATAAGTATTTTACAATCTGTGTCATGCCAGGCCCAGTGATAGCTTCAGCAGCAAATTAAAACCAGAGGAGCGTGGGCTGAAAGAGCTTCCAGGAAGATAAGAAGCTGAAATTCAACACAATCTGGCAACCGTGCAATAATGTTTAACAGCAATAACAGAATCATAATGTCAAGAGGCTTTTGTTACGTCTGCCAGTGTCAAACTAACCTGGCAGGATGGTGCTTTTGTGTTGGTGGGACGGAGGTACAAGGAAATGTTTTAATACATTACAATAGTATAGTTAGCGGTATTTAAGTTCAAAGTAGTTGTTAGGCTTTACTGTGCTACTTGGGGCCTGCGGTGGAGTAAGAAGGGAGATGTACTACGGTTACATGCGCGCCAGTCCAATTTAAACTTCAAATTTCAAATCCATCAAGGTCTGCACACAGTCTGGGAATCAAACCGTCCTAGGTGATTTACACTGTAGGATAACACTACCCTGCCACTTTGCAAGTCAATCTTTTTTCTCCATTGTTTGAAGGTGAAGAAATAACAACATAACAATACAAAAATTGACATAATGCAATTTAATCAAAACTCATAATGTGCTGATTAAAAATTATTATGTTTTGATTAGTTTTGGGTTAACAAATAAACCCAAGTTCACATGATTTATTATACTATCCTTTTGATTTAGCAATAAATAGATTTCTGTTTATGTTGCAGTAAACACAGTGACATAAAAGGGCATATTTACTAAGCCATGTGCAATATTAAGAGTGCAAACTGAAGAATTGCTTGTGCTTTTTGTGGGCATGTTGCACACAATTAACTATTAATGGCACCTCTTATTCCTACTGCAAATTTAATATTTGAATTTACTCATGGAAAGCACCTTGGGATGCAGCATCTCGTTTTCAAGGGGGACCAGGAACATACAATATATAAACAGTTTAAAAACACACAATTCAACAAGACAATACATAACAATACAAGTAACAGGACAATTTTGCTCACATCCCACCTGAACCCCAATCTGTCCATCTCTGACATACATTAACATAAACACAGTCTAAATAGAATCAACAACAGTGGCAGTCAGTTTTCAGGTAAGTTAACAGAGTCATTCTAAAGGAGCTAAGAGAACTAAAACCTCAGTGATGGAGGCAGATTGTTCCAGTCTGAGGGGGCCTTAAAGCAAAAGGACCTCTGACTCACCTCTTTACGAATGGGAGGTACAGTAAATATTAGATACTGAGAGTGTTGAAGAGAACACATTGTACTAGACTGGGCAAGAAAACATTTTAGATATATCAAAAGTCAAAATAAATACTTTTTAAAATAAATTGAAACTTTTCGTCTTTTTTCAGGTTGGAACCAGTATATACGTATACAATATATGCTCACTTCTACAAGTATTTTATGTTGTTATTATGTTATGAAACCTGTGATGCATGTGCACGAGAGACATGTCTGAAAACCTAGGCCAAACCGCAGCCTGCTATAGTGCTGCAGATAATGCCCAGTCTGAGACATTATCGAGGAGTTGAATTAGCTGGAAAATAAAGGACACGATCAAGCGCACACGACCATTTATGGCACCACACATAAGGAGATGATCCACGACCTGTGTGAGGTCATGAATTCTGTTTGTTTAAAAAAATTTTAAAAGGTGCCATTACAGACTTTAAAATATTCTTCAGCAAAAACTATCCATGGGTTTCAGAATGATGAAAAACAGGACAATTTAAAACATTATATATTTTGAATGGAAAGAAAAGAATTATAGACTAAATCTTCAGAAAACCTAATTTAAGGCAGCTCTATTGTATTTTTTTCTGTCTTAAAAATGTGAAAAACAGAACAAGTTTTCTAGGTTTGCAGTGCTCCAAAGTTATTCCTCACTTACCTTATGCATTCTGAGCATCCTAATTAATCACCAAGATGAGTTTTTATAAGTGCTTTTCACAACTTTCACAGACCAGAGCAGAGTTTTGCCATCAACTAGCATGCTGATTGTCAGACATAGCAATGCAAACAGTACACAGCAACCTTATTTTAACATTTAGGGCTTCTTATTCTTATACAATATATCAAGACAAATTTTGCTCAAATACACTTTTTTTTTTACATCTGAGCCAGTAATTTTGTAAGTATAGTAAGTGTATCAAACCACAAAACGCTTATGTAATATCTCCTTATATAGCTACCTGAAGTCTTACTTACTTATTTCCTCTGGGTGCCTGGTGTTTCCCGTTCTTTCAAATCCCTCGTGAGACTCTCCTTTGAATTTTTTTTTTCTCTCACCATGACGACAGCTCCCTCTGGAAATCCTTCACAAAGAGCAGCTTCTAAACGCAACATCTGACAGAACAAACGCACCATGTCCCGTGGTGCAAGAGATGTGCCAGTGGTAAGGATTTAGGCATTTTCTTCAGGCAGGCTTCAATAAATAAAATCACAAACAACAACATAGGTTGGCTATATCTTTGTATAGTAAGTTCACCTCATCTACACTATCAGTCAAAAGGTTTTTTCTTTACTTTCTACATTTTAGATACATAGGGAAAACATTGGTTATGCAAGATATATGGAATTATATATATTTTTATATTTTATATTCAAATCCTATTTGCTTTTTTGACAGTGCTGCAAACCCTTGGCCTTCTCTCAATGAGTTTGATGAGGTCTCTTGAATTGGTTTTCACTTCACAGGTGTGCCTTGTCAGAGTCAAGTAATGCCTAATGTTCAAAGCAGTGATCAAAGCAAAGGATGGATTTAGGAAATGTAAGATATAAAACAACTTTAGTTTCATTCAGGACTGTCTCAAATTTTTGGGGACATCTGGTCACCCGAAGGTGTAGTGTGGGAGTGATTAGTGCCAGCTGGAGGGCCATGGGAGCAGACTGGGCAACTCATTTTAGTCTTATCGCCACATATGATCAGTCATGTCGTTTTTTGCATATTCTGGCCAAAACACCCTGTTTTACGTATTCCTTTGGCCCCAGGGGCAAAATCTGTGCTCTGTCCATAGACAGTTTATGAGACACTAACCTTAACGGCATCCACCTTTTAGCGCGTCTAGTAGGGATGGAATGATAAAAATCATGATAAAAAAGGTCTGCAATTAATTTGTGGCATTTTTTAATAATCGTGATCATAGCGCACGATTATAATCGCCTTTACGGCACCAGACTGCCTCATGTTTCTGGTTTCAATACAATGTTTAGATATTAGTTCTGGTGTTTGTCCACAAGGGGGCCCTCTATCATAGTAATTAAACCCGTTAGCTTTTGTGCCTATTCTGAATTGGGGATGGTTCTTCACCTGAGTTACCATCATGGCTCATGGGCAGTGGAGCTGAAGCCCAGTGACGGCACACATTTATATCCTCCACTCAAGAAGGTGAAGTCTGATGTGTGGATTTATTATGGAATTGAAAAAAAGGACCAACAAGATGAGCCACCGATCTGCAGAGCCTGCTGAAAAAGGCTCTGAGGGCAAACACGAGCAACTTACATGCAAATTTATGAGACAGCCATCTTGCATTGTTTGACAAACTTGAGCCGAAAATATCCATTGTACCATGTGAAATAATTATTGAATGTAGTTTTTGTTGGTTTGGATTTGTATGAATCCGTGTTTGTGTCGACTTTGCTATTGCTAGGTTAGCGCTATCTGAAGAGCATTTTGCACAGCTGATTGCACAGCTTGCAAGTAGTGGTGCATGGTTTTACAACAATCATGACTTAATTTGAATACCTATAACCTCCTAGGATCTGGCGTCCACATATGTGGACAACACATTTTGTGGTGTCTAGGTCACAATACAAATTTTTTCTCTACAAGGTCCTGGTGTCCACATATGAGGACATTATACTGCCTTTGTTTAATAATTATCGTGATAATATTGTTTATTGCGATTATTTTGGTAACAATAATCATGAGTCTAAATTTTAATATTGTCCCATCCCTAGTGTCCAGTGCATTTAGTATGTACGTACTTAGTAAATATACCCTAAAGTGCCTTGGTATTTAAATGTGTTTTTAAGCAGTATTTTGTAATCCCTGTCTACAATGGCATGTCAGCTGTGACTACAATAACAGCTTACCACCACAGCGTGGAATGAATTATAATTCACTTCAGTGTAGCGTTTTGAGAGGCTTCAACAATCCTCTAAAGCACATTACAACTGTAAGGCATTATTATGTAAAGTAGTAGTTTGAAAACAACTTTAATCCAAGGCATATTTCATCATATGTATTTTCCTTTAGTCTCTTTATTAAACAGATCAGAATAATCCATTGTTTTAATTGAAAATAGATGAATAGGATGACTGACTAAAATGAATTCCATTTAGTTTTTTTTGTGGCACCGAGAGCAATTTTGAGGGTTTAAAACCCAGGGGTCACAATCAAATTTACAAATTAAAGACACAGGTAGACTTAAAAAATAGCACAGTTTAAAATTACAAAACAAACAAAATAAACTAGCTGGGGCCACCTGTGGTGAGCAGACTATCGAGGGTGTGCCCAGGGGTGTCATACTCACCTCAGTGGACACAGCAGACGGCACAGCAAGTGAAAAGTGCAAAAACTAAACTTGTGATCCTAGTGCACTAAATCACACGCAAAGGTGCGGGAACCTCACCAACGCGCCTAGCCCAACCACCAGGAGGCACCCAGCATCGCGGCGACAAAAAGATTAATTATACTACCCAGTGGGTTAAAACCTGCTCACAAACAAAAATAAAATAGCAAAACAAAACAACAGCAGGTTTATCCTGCAAGAACAGAATCAATCTGTTAAAAAGGCTCACCTTTACTTGTTATACTTTTAGGCCAACCAAACTTATCACCCTTTAATAATAACCAGGAACTAAACGACCAGCCCTGTTTAAAGAAATTAATTTTACTTTACAATTTGCTAAAATATTTTGTTATAATTTTGACCTGTGTTGACCTCTGTAGCAGATCTACCCAGGGTTTGACTCCCACAGACCAACAGCAGCACAGAACAGGACCACTAAGGGAAATGAATGAAATTAATGGTTACAATTTTATCATTTATAAAGAGCGTTTTTCCTACTTGGTAATTAACTGATAAAAGTAAAGGCGCAGCAGCAGACAGTGCAGCAGCAGCAAAGAATCTGCCATATTGGGATCTTGGGAGCAGAACCAAACACGATCATGCAGTCAGATCTGTTTATTTCAGTGACACATGTGAAACAAAGGAGCTCATTGGTCTTCTATCATTTACAAACAAAATCACATTTCTCTCACCTCAGATAAACAGAGTTTAGTGCTTTGCTCATTGACTCTGAAGAAATCTTTTTTTTTTTCATCCCCCCTGCATATTTTTAAGAGAGACAGACCATACATGCCCCTGATTGGCTAATCCACCTGTCAATCACACCCACTCACACTCTGACCAGAGGGAGATTCACCGATGACTCACACCTTAGTAAAATATTGAAGAAGTGTGTATTCTGGATCCCAGGCTATTTGAATACATCTGCCTATAACAGTTCTGAATCCTGAAGTCTAAATGCAGAGGTGCAGTTGAGATGTTGAGTCTATGTTTATTCTAGTCACACAAACATTCAGAAAGTGTTAAAGCGCAGTCTCCTCCACAACAGCGGGGACACATAAAGCTCCCTACACTATTTATATTCTGTTTATATGAAGAGCTTTTAGGAGACTCTTGTCCTACTGAGGCTACTGTGAGAGGGACGACCCACAGACCCAAACACTTGTGTAACTATAACACATTTATGAACAAGAAAAACACAGTGACCATAGCATTACATAACGCACTAGAAAAGTCTTTATTTATTCATTTACTGTAGAAAAGAGTGCATATTTCTCTTTCTAACTGCACGTGGTCATCTGAGAAAAAAAACAACCAAAAAACATTGAACTATTTTAATTCAGTTTAAAGCTTCATTATATAACTTTTCCTGTCTTGAGTCTGCCACCATGGAGACGCTATTGCTTTCCCACAGTATGGCATTAAACATACCTTTATTACGTTTATTCAATTACAGGTGTTTGTCGCCAAAAATACATACAAAATTGGGGTCAGCTCTCTACAGATCTGACCTGTAACTCGGCTCAGTGCTTCGTCTGCTTGTGTCCATGGAGATAGATAAGTTTAATACCATGCTGTGGAACATTCCAGCTGCATGGAGACAAGCAGGTGTAGTGGGTGTAGTGTGTTGCCCAAGGACACAGTAACAAACAATAATAACATTTAACTAACAAACAGCAAATTAGAAAAAGGAGTGATGGTGTTCGATTGTGTTTAGCGGAGGATAAAGTTTGGTTAGGTATAAAAAAAAAATTTTAAGTTAAAAAAAACAAGCATCTTAAGACTGATAAATGGAACGGTATATGTAGCCTGTGCTCTTACTGTTTAAAAATAGGTTTTAAAATCACAACTGAAGCTGTGTTGCCAGTGCCAAACCAGCATGTAGAGGATATATAGAACCAGTGTTTTAGTATTTAAGAATAAATCAGCATTACAATTGTTTTAAATCAATAATATCTTACATACTGTCCCTTTAAAATCACAATGCGAGATAAAGACTAAAGATTATTTTTACAAACGCTGACAAAGTTCGTCATCTCCAACGCTATAAAAAACTAAGCAAATGATGATCAGCAGCAGTCTGGATGTCTCCATGTGCCCCTGATTGCAGCTGCTCATTACACATGTATTCAGGTTCATTCAGAAAACAATGATGCATTCGAGTGTTCAACGCTGCAGTGGGGAAATCAGGTGAGGCGTGGATCTGTGCTGAGAGCATTGATTAGTGATTAGAAGATTTCTGAGACTGCTTGGTGAGACTGAGACTAGAAAAATAAATATAGCTTTGGAAAACAGGCAGATAAAAGTTTGATTTCATGTTATAACTTAAAAATAAGGTAGAGTTTGAAAGAATTTTGTGTTATGTTTACAGGGAAGGTGAGAGCGGCTCAATAGCTTGTGTTGCGATTAGCAGAATAATTTAGACACAAGGTTCAAAAAGAGCCCCACTGCCCTATTGACAACCTCTGTATGTAGTACAAAATTACAAAAATAATAGTACAAAATTACAAAAATAATACGAAAACTAAATATTTAAGAGGATTTACAAAGTGTGCATGTAAGCATATTGTTAGAAATTCATCATATGCACTTGATTGGGTGAATTTGCATTTTAACAACTAGAACATTGTATGACCAGTCCAAATCTCTGTTTTTTATTCAGTCCTGTTACGATTCATTTTTCATTGTTATTATTCATTTATTATTCATCAGTGACTCATGATTGGTCACTCATGATTTTGAACAAAATAAAATCTCTCACCTCAGATTAACAGTTTAGTTTTTCACTCATTTATTCTGCAGAAATCCGCAACGTTTTTTTGTTCCCTGAGACTTCTTTCCTCTCTTTTTTCCTCGTAAGCAGCCATATTTGCAGAATATGCATGTCACCCATTTGCTAATCAACCTGTCAATCACCCGCATGTGAAAATGGGAAGATTCAGCAGTGACCAGACTCACATCATCATAATATTTTGGAAACGTTGTAACGGCCCTAGGCCTTAAACTCCTCCTACAGTTGTGTGTGTTGTCCCTACTGTCTCTCTCTCTGGACCTCTCCTGATGTGCTCCTCCCGCCAGCAGCTGATTGACAGCAGAGCCCTGCGTCTGATTGGAGCAACAATCAAGAGCCTGGCCAATCTCGACCTTCCACCTGTGGCAGCACCCCCTTTAAAAGGACCCGCCCCCTGCCACTCCTGGCTGCTGGGTTCAGGCAGTAACGTCACGTTACTTTTGTCCTTTGTGATTCTTGTAAATTGGACTTTGAAACTGTGACTCTCCAAGATCTTTGGTTAATTTGGAGACCTGTTTGTTTTGTGATATTGTAACTTTTGGTATTTTTGCTTTGTTAGCTGTGTTTAAATTACTCATTGAAACCTACTCTGTTAAGAGCCTTTTTATGTTAGTTTTTACTTTAACATTCCTTTTAAATAAATTATAACTTTAGTTTTCCCATTTTCCATCTTGTTTTGTTCCCCTTTCCGTAGCTGAGCTGGGTCGTAACAGACAAGTGTTTCCAGGATTCCAGGCAAACTAATA
This sequence comes from Periophthalmus magnuspinnatus, assembly GCF_009829125.3. Lineage (NCBI taxonomy): Eukaryota > Metazoa > Chordata > Actinopteri > Gobiiformes > Gobiidae > Periophthalmus > Periophthalmus magnuspinnatus. Next base: position 18,865,444 of record NC_047131.1, on the reverse strand, counting down.
TATCTATCCAACCATCCAGTCCTGTTCTTAGAAAAATGTAGAATGCCTCTATACAGGAGTTATGTGTTAGGTTGAGATAGAGTATGTGTCGGATAGTTTAGCAATATAAGGTTGAGATGCAGTATGTGTTGGATAGCTTAGCAATATAATGATCTTAATAAATGTGGGGGACCAGAATTCTAAAAATCCAAAATGAAAACCATAAGAATCAAAAGTTATCAATTCTCCCAATGTAAAAGGGCAAAGTGTGCGGTTAGGAACTCCTTAAGCAACTTTAAAAATCACTGATATCAGAATTCGGTGCTATGGTTTATTTATCCAAACAAAGGTTAAACATTTACACATTAGAAGTTCAAATCATGACATTCAACCAAACAGCTATGTAACCAAAGTATAACAACGTTGAGGAAGTTAAGCACAGGGGTTCAACTTGAATCAGCCTCGTGATGTAACTATAGCTATTAAACGGCCCACATTCGGCTGGGAACAGGGAACGCAATTTGTCCTTAATGTGCCAACGTCTGCAAATTAAGGCCAGTGCTTGGATCAGATCTCGTTTTGGCAGATGCGTAGGTTGTCTCGTCCAAAGGAGTGATCAATTCCTCTGGTCGAGCCAATAACGGAGGGTCAAGGGTCCCGAAGGAGTATACTCACAGAATCTCTCCTCACCAGACCGGATCTCGAGAGCTCCTCAGTCGGGGTCACAGATGAGGCCTCCCAGGGGGTCCCAGTAGCTGTAATGAGCGAGTTGGATAGGCAGTGTTTGTGTGCTTTTAATAGCGGAGTTACTTCAGTTTTAGGGCAGTTCTCAGATTGTTTCTTGCAGAGTCTTTAGCAAAATAAAAACACTTATTAAACATTTTGGATCCAAAGGAAGTTTAGATGACAGCTTCCTAAGGTTTCCTCTTCCTCGTGGTACCGCAGTGTCTGGCTGATAATGATATTAGTAGGACAGCGTGATTTGTCACTTTCCCGCTAAACAGGACGTGTATTATGTCAGCCCTCCCCCGCCCTCCATGGGTTAGACAGAGGACATTTGAGTTTTTCAGTCATCTGTCTTGCTGACATTATGCAGATGCAGGTCTATCAGTTTTAGTTTGGCTTTTTCTACATAAGCCCCTCTAACAGCTATTACATAGACTCTAATAACTGAACATTGTTGCGATATTAAAAATTGCCCGTTTAGTTTACATCACTGGATTTTAATGTTTGTAGCAGCGGAGTAAGTACTCAATTCTGTTACTTAAGTAAAAGTACAGATACTGGAGCAAAAAAAGATAAGTGAAAGTAAAAGTATCACATGAAAAAATCTACTTAAGTAAAAGCATTAGAAAGTCTCTGTTTTAAAATGTACATAAAGGGTAAAAAGTAAAAGTATTTATGGCTCATTTTGAGATCTAATAAAGCTTCAAGTGTAGTGATTTTGATAAAGATTTGTGCTGATTTTTTGTGCTGAACAGAAACAAAAGATTATAGACAGATTTATTTTTGTTTGCTCGAATTTTGACCATTTTAAAAAATAAGCCTTCTGCTCCCTTTTCTGTAGGTCTCAAACTTTTCAGTCCTGTTCAGAAATGTAGTGAATAGAAAGTACAGATACCTGCTCTCAAATGTAAAAAAAAATGTACAGCACTTTATTACGTTTACTTTGAAACGTTCCACCACTGAATGTTTATTAGTCATGATTCAATGTACTGCAATGTAAGTGACCGAAGAGAAAAGTTTAATTATTGTAGTTGATTTAAATGTCTTGCACAATTATAATTTGCAGTTATTTTCTCTGATTACCTCAAATAAACTAAGAATGACACAGGTTACATTTTAAACTTCCCTTTGGCCGGATGGCTGACTGGAGGTCTCTCAGGTGATTATGGACACACAACCTTGAATGAAACACAAGGTCTTCTGATGATTAAAATGAGCTGCCCCAAACACAAATAATTGATCCTGGTCAGTGTAATTAAACCAGTCCCTCACAGTATAGTCTTTAGTGATGGATGAGCAGTGGACCACAATAGACCATTTTATATACTGTCATCAAACAGACAGGACAATGAGGGTATTGAGTTGTGTTTGTCAAATTATCTTAACTAATTAAAACAACAATTAATGGTCTTATGTTATATTAGTTTCTGATCTATGTTGCAATGTTGTTTCCTCATCAGAATCATACCTGGAGTTGTGTTTTGTTTCATTTACACACACCCTGCACCCTACAAAACACAACTCGAGGTATGTTTTTGATGAGGCAACATTATAACATGGCTAAAAGCTCACAAGAATTTTGCGTAATATAGGAACTTTAATCACAATTGTAATAAGTGTGAAAAGAAAACATTAGAATATCAAAAATAGTGAACAATTTCAGCTTTTAATGAATATACACTTACAATAATAAAAATAATATTCTCTACACACAATAATAAACATAATATTTCACTCTTTATATTGTTCAAAATGTAATTAATTCATTATTTCAATTTATTCTCAACAAGTAAATGCTCTTTACATTATGCATAGTATGGCCAAAACTGCTACATAAGAAATAAATGACACTAAAATATAATCCTTTCATTTTACAGTGTCATTTTTCTGGTAATAACTAATACAGAAAGCTCTTTTTCATCCAACCAGGCACATTATTCACCGTGGATTGTTTTTTTGGCAGTGACAAGTTACAATTTATATTTTGCATATTTATCATTTTGATCAATTTTAGCTTTCATTGTTTTCGTAAGTGAGTTCATTTTTTACTCGCTGAACTTCTAATTAAAAGTCTGCCCCCTCATAAAATCACACATTTTTTAATTCCTCTACAAGTCTGCACTACCTTATTGTTAATCATTCCTGAACCACATCACTTAAGGCATTTGAAAGCAGTGACTGGCATTTCAATGGCTGCATAAATCACTGAGATCACTGATTACTGAACAAATAGCTTTTTAAATGTCATAACGGTGATGATGTAGTTCCACAATCAGTTCAAGAACAGAAAATGCCTACAGGAGTAAAGCAGGGTCTATATTAAAGTGACTGGAAGGTGGGGAGTGAGGGGGAGGAGGAAAAGGAGTGAGGAGATGGGATCTGGAGGACTAAAGGCAAGACGAGGCAAGTTAATTTGTATAGCACGACTCGTACACAAAGTAATTCACAGTGCTTTACAGAATAAGAAAGACATTAAAATTGCAATACAAACCTATCAAAACATAAATAATCATAATTTAATATAGTTTAAATAAGGCTTGAAATATTAATATTAGGTCTGTATGACAATGCAATGTGATGTTATCTAGGTTATATTGGCAGGACTACTCAAATTTGCCGTAAAAAGTACTGATTATGATCAATTGGGCCAGTTCAACTGAAGGTCTGATTGGTCAGTTATCCACACTTCAAACTCTGCCCCTACAGCCAGGTGTTTGTCCTTTTAATTATTATATCATATTATTATATTTTAATTAGACCAGTACAGTCACTTGGCCATCAGAGACAGCACAGGCTCAGTTTTTGACTATAGTTTGCACGAAAACTGTCAAAAAAAACCCCAAACAAACATGAAAACAGTAGACTGTACTTTTAAAATACCATGTAAACAGTTTAAAAGTATTACTCAGACTCTTTTTAAGTACAGAAAAGTGTGTCACGATGGGGGGTGGTTGCAAACAAACATTCTCAGAGTCTTCTAGCCTCAAAGGCAGAACAAAACAATATTACTCAAACAGGCATGATTCAATCAAAATACAACTTTAAGTAAAATAATAAGGAGGGACCACTGTTGAAGTTTTGCATAATATGTGCCCTTAAAAATATGTATATTTAAAATGAACACTACTTTACATAATTTAAGTTCATTCAGACAATATGGTGATCACATTTTCATGCACGTCACACATACCCTTCTCTGCTTTCATAATTAACTACCAGGGACATGGTTGAAATTGTGTCCAGGCAACCAACCCCCAATGAAGACAGCAGATGGTTCAGACCTATTAGCAGATTACTGAGGAGCTAGACAGCGCTGCAGGCTTCACTTACAGAGACATGTCCAAAATGGAGACATGACTTCTACCTGGATAAAGTCTTGTCAAATATCAAACATCTACTTCTTGCTGAGTTCTGGACATGTTTGAATGAGGTGAAGAGATAACACAGTTTTGAAAGAGTAAAAATTGGATTTGCCCAGGATTATTAAACTGGTTAGACCTTTTTTGTTTGGTTTCTTTTGATTTAAAGGTACACTGAGGATCCACCACCTGGTTGTCCCCAATGACATGTTGTTGTCGTAGACTGTATATATAAGTGCACAGAGCTAACTGCTCTAAATAGGAAGTGAGCATGGGCACACTTCCAGCTTTATCGATACTGGTTCCAATTCACTTTTTATTGAAAAACTGCCACCCCTCTCTCTGTAACTGCTGCTGTTGTTTATTTATTTATGAAATCTTAATGAAATCATATTATAAATTACCGGTAATTATGAATCACTGTAGGAGAAAAATAAAACATCTTAATGGCTGCTCAAATCTTACTTTCTATTTCATCAGGCTGCATTTGGAGTCATCCGTGGCTCTTCCGAAATTAAGTTAAAATGAACAAGATCTATTTTCAACTTAATTATTTTCTATATTCTTTGAAATAGCAATTCTGAAATCATTTCAGATTTTGAATTAGTGAAAAAAACAAAAAACAAAGGCAAAATCTACAACTTCAGTCTTATAAATTGTACAGTCATTCTTATGAAATGCAGTCTACAAAGCCTGTTCTCTACTCACCAGAAGGCTGTTTATTTGCACATGAGAGGGAAATGAAAACTTGAATTAGCATACTATCAGAACAGCTAGCATGATTGAAGCTACAAAAATGCTAATATTTTCAACACCAACGCCTCTGCTATTTTCTTCTAATCAAGTCTCTTCAAAATGCTTATAACATCTACAGTCTTCAAATCAACATATGCGCTCTCTCTATCCTTTTAATAAATTTTTACTTTTTAAGGCCAATTTTTTTCAATGTACCTGAGTAAAATGTGTGCTGCATCTAAGTGTTTTATTGTCCTATACTCAGGACGTGCAGAGTTAGCATGATAGTTATTACATACACCTCAAGTGTCATTGAAATGAGAGAGCAAGTCATGTGGCCTGGTGTTTTGCCAATCATCTCCATTCATCGTTTCTGATGCACTGAATGTGCCTGAAAACAAAGAGACAGTCATTGTGTTCATTTTGCACACTCGACATGTTGGGATGCATGCAATAACCACATTTTGATGCAGTGTTATGGAGATTTACAAAACGCACTTTTCAGACCACTTTATAAGATTTATATCAGGACCAAAGGACAACACCAAATCCAGAGTGTGTACTTTCTTGTGTGGTGAGCCCGACACCGACTGGGTTAAGTTAAATGACTCAATCAAGTATAAAAAGTTTTTTGCCAGTGGTCTGGATTCATATCAGACATGAATATTAAAGTCCCTGACAATTAAAAACTGGTCGTAGCGCAGTAAAGGGCCTGTCAGGAGATCAGTTGAGTCCTGAATAAAATCTTTATTGAACTTTGGAGGTGCACAGGACTGGGGTGTCAGGGTTTACTGGGAAAGTCTGAAGCTCAATCAGAACCTGCCGACATATGTAGCTGTATTTACACACTGCTGCTAGGCCCCCTCCTCTGCCAGTAATCTGTGGAGAGTTCAGATAGAAACAGGTGGTTAGTCAGGTGGTTAAAGTTCTGAGAATGGGGAAGACTCACCGGTTTGGAGCCATGTCCGTGTCATCTTTGGTGTTGTGTCTCCAGGAGTGGTAAGAAGAGGAATAATTCCAGAATTGGCCCTCCAATAAGCCTTTCCTTTCACTAAGACGCCTCCGTGTTTTCTGCACTATCTGGACCACTTCTTCTGTGAAAAGAAAGATGGGGGCAGCAGGTAGGCCGGGACTGATGCCAAGTGAGGAGGGAATTTGGATGCTTGATCCTCAAAATTGTGATTAAGAAACAATCCTCTTTAGCTTCGCTTTAGCTTAATAAGTGGTTGGCGATCATAGACGAGCAGTCCAGAGAAATCTTGGCACAAACTACAAAGCAATTCCACAGCAAGTAACAGTTTAAGCAGAGCAGGTAGATGTCTGCTGGTACACGGTGGTAGCATCTTGACTTTCTTGCTTATAAACTCATTGCGATGAATCATTAAGGTGCCAGAAATGCATGAGGTCATTGAAGAATAACTTTGAACCACTGCAAAGCGTTTAAAATGAACTAGTTCTGTTTTTCACGTTTTTAATACTGTAAAAATCAGGTACAGCGCCTTAAGTTCTGTTTTGACAAAGATCAGAAAAATATTCTCATACTCATTATAATCTATTCTGTTACAGTGACATAAGGTTTTTGGGATTGCCTGGAGGTACGGTTTTGAATGCAGCTCGCTAGTTCAGGAAAAAAGACCTATTGGGTGTTGTCTTTCATTTATTGGATTTCATCTGTCACTTCTTCCTACTTTATGCACTTTTGAGTTTTTGTTGCGTCTTTATCCCCGAGAGGAAACTGGTAGGAGGAAGAACGGAGTAGAGAGAGAGAGAAGAAGATGCAGAGAGGAAGGAAGAGATAGGGAGACAGAGATAGATAGAGAAAGGGAATGGGGAAAGAGGTAGAGAGAGGGTGTTGGAAGAGGAGAGAGACAGGAAGAGGAAGAAATACAGGGAGAGCGAGGGGGATGAAAGAGAATGGTGGTAGTAGGGAGTGAGGGTGAGAAAGAGAGAGGAGATGGGATCAAATAAAGAAAGAGAGAAGAGAGTGAGGGTGGGATTGGAAAAGAGACGGGGGAAGAGAGATGAACAGAGAAAGGAGAGAGACAAAGAGAGGCAGAGAAACATAATAGGTCAGATGAGAAAGAGCGTGAGAGACGGAGAGGGTCAGAGATCGGGTGGAGAAAGAGAGAGAGGGAGACATCCTGCGGCTGGAAAAGCAGACAAGGTGATCTGAATTTGATTTGTGGTGAATCTGTGCAGCGCATTAACTCGACAGGAGACAGAGACAGGAGCAAAGACAGAGACAGGAACAAAGACAGGAGGAAAGTCAGGTGTGAAAATATGAGAGACAGAGGTAAAGACAGGAGCAAAGACATCAGATGGAGACAGGACCACAGTCAGGGGCAAAGACAGGATCAAATATAGGTGCAGAGACAGGAGACAAAGACAGAAGACGAAGGCGGGAGCAAAGAAGGGAGCAAAGGCAAAAGACAGAGACAGGAGCAACGACAGGAGCAACGACAGGAGCAAAGACATGAGACAGAAACCGTAGCAAAGACAGGTGCACAGACAGGAGCAAACAGGAGGAGACTGAGGCAGGTCCCAGGAGGAGGTAGCTCACTGTGTGGATGACAGATGATTCTGGACAGCTTTATGCACTTTGTTTTTCTATGTTTTCCTTTTTTATATCTCTCAAGACGTCAGAAAATTGATGAGCAGATTATATAATATATCATAGTAAAATTTGATTATGTAGACACTGTATTGATCCCAAAGGAAATTTACGCTATCGTAGGACAGCAACATATTTATGCAAGATGTTTTCAATCGTCAAGGTCACACACAAGAACTGACAATACAAGTCACATTGAACTGTAGCGGAAATATCCATATAAATCAACTTATCATTGAGTATAAGTGACTAAATTATGTCAACTAAAGGGTTTTTTTCAATATCATGATTATTTTGACAGTGACACCTAATAATGTGTGTGTTTGCAGACAGTTACGCCCACTTTTCTCACCTCGTCTTGCCTAAGGAAACAATGGCTGAGCCCACATTGATACTTTGACGTTTATTTTCTCGTAAACATTTTAGGTTGATTACCGACTCCAAAATCCTTCATTGCTTATCTGCTACAGAGGTCATTGGTAACTGCAAGTAATTATGTGCAGAGTTCAGCTGACTCCCCCTGGACACTAACTTTGATGCCTGAAAACAGAAGAAGAGGAGCACTTTTGTCTAGGGGACTGATCGCCTGTTATGCTGCGCTGAGACCTTTGTTTGCGCGATTCTTCTTGTTCTTGTATTCTATCAAATCAATGTGCTTAAATAGCCCCTTCAGGATAAACAAAGTTTAAAAAAAATGCTGTGCTTGAGACTTAATTTAGCAGGATAGTGACAGTAAATCATGGGGAATATTAGTTTTACCTAAAAGAGCTGTACATTGCAGTAGTTACTCCTCACTTATCTTATGCATTCTGAACGTTCTAATTATTCACCGTGATCAGTTTATAAGCACTTACCACAACTTTCAGAGGCCAGAGGTGAGTTTTCTTCTCACGGTAATGCTGACAACCTCCCACTTCTCAAACAATTAAAAGGCTTTATATTTAAATGTAGACGGTACACAGTAGTTTCATTTTGACCCAAAGAGCTGCTTTTGGGATATATCTGAAACTGAAATTATTCAATTTATACTCATTTATGGGTAAATCTATTTGTTATAGGGAGTATTATAAATCAAACAAAGGAAACAAAGGAAACAAAGAGAACAATAGACCTAGCCGGGGCCATTAAGGCTGAATGTAGGCCCATTAGGCTGAAACTGTAAACAATAGCTGTTTACAGTTTCAGTGTAGTTAGCTTCTCCCCTTCAGTTAGATATAAGGCAGTGTCCACCAGCAATCTGACCAGAACTGAAGAAGTGACTTGGATGAGCAGGAAAACATCTTCACTACAACTTTTTGTCCAGCTGAAAGAATTAACTTTGTCTTTTACTTTTTTTTCCAAGTAATTTTGAATTATCTTGCTCAGTCTTCTTAAATCTTTTGTATAGAATTGGCCATGGATCTTTGCCAAACGCCAGTCTTAATCTTATGTCAATCAAACTAAAAATAATCTAACATTTCTAATCATTTACTCTATTTATTTTGAGGCTGCCACAGTAACATATGCTCCTGTCTTAACACACTTTTCTTTATATGATATTCCTTCTCTCCCGATGACAGCGTCTTGCACAGCCCAGTGGAGCAGAGGACGACTGGCGGCTGCTCCTCAGCTAATGCGCTGGAAGCTAAACGCACCTCTCCACAAATGTGCACAGTCAGTGAATGGAAGAGTGGATACAGGTGCGTTTGATCACTCACTGAGGGTCTCCTGACAGGCAGGTGGTGACAACAGGCAGGATAAGGTAAGGTATTTATTGTGGCTAAGAGCACATGCGCAAGGTATTTAGGAGTATTTTTTTTATATTTCACCATGAGAGACTACATTTAGATAGTGGCAACAAATTTGAGCCAAAAGCTTCTAGTTTGAAGGCAGACGTTTGAAACTCACTGACGTGCGACGAATTTCAACAAAAGTTCAGATTTTTTTACTCTGACTTAAACGGCAACAGTGGCAAACAAGCAATGGAAACGGTGGACTAGTGTAGATGTGCGTCCTCCATAAACTTTGCATGTAAACCCGACGCCACTAAGAATGTTCATTTCTGGTGTAAGCATCAAAGAGGACCAAGAGACTGAAACAGAAAGTCAGAAAGGCTTAATGAGTTCCACACAGGTAAAGTGAACAACTCTCAGGTAAGGATAGGCAGAGAGTCCTGAGATGTGCATGTTGACAGCTTTTATATGTATGTGTTGGTGAGGCGGGTTTCCTTCTGGTCTGCATGGCATTACACATTAAGAAACTTTAGGCAAAGTCGAACAAGGTGATTGTTTTATAAACCACATTCCTTAGTGAGAGAGGGGCTACAGATAAGAAGTAGCTTTAACCAAAATGACCAGAACATAGCTGTTATCTTATTGTCTCCCACGCTGCTCTGCATTTGATGTAGTGCTGCCTTACACAACATAATGCTTTTTTCTGATATTTCGTGACAACTATGACACACATAGATTATTATTTTACATTTTGTTCATTGTGTACCTTAATACTGATCTAGAACTTAATAATATGTTCACTGACTTCTGGTTCAAACCTAAACTACCTGCTCCTTTATGCTACGTCACTCTGCTCTTCTGGACAATACTGCAGACGGCATGAACAGGCAGATGAGGTGAAGAAGAGATGATGGCTGAAGGGACCATATGTTGAGAGGAGTTATGGAATGTCGCTGAAATTCCAAAACGCGTACATCTTCCTGGTTGAAATTCTACTTAAACTTCATCCTCTTTCTGAATTAAATTAACCTGGTTTGTTGTTAATGAACGAGAAAAAGATGCATGTAAATTCCGTAATTCATTTTATCCGGAGGGAACAGCAAGTTGTCACGACTCAATTTGGGCAAAGACTCAAACGCCCTAATGAGAAGTCTGCGGGGGCACAGATGTGGGACGTCCCCCCCCCCTCCACCCCTTTCCCGGGGGAGTGAGCGGTCCGAGAGCTGCCTGCTTTAGTACATACACCTCCATTACTTCTACTGTGCCCTCACCTGCAAATCACAGCTATTTATGCAGGAAGTATTAAAGTGAGATCCTCCCCAGTGAGATGCGCTTGGGTAAGGCGAGGACAGTGAAACCAACGCACTCTCATTTAAATAAACAGGGATGTCAGATTGAGAATGAGGGGAGGGATTCAGCAGGCCCCGTGCTAGTGTTTGTGTCCTGTGAAACAAACCACGGCTAATGTCAAACATCCATCAACTAGACCTTTGGAGCAGGAGCGGTGGAGTCTCGTGTGAGAGACTTTTGGATCAGAATTCAGTTTTAGATTTTCAGGAAGAAGGCAAAAAATGGTAAAATTCTGTCAACTGGATGAAGTTCATACTTTTTGTCAGTAATTTAAGCAGCTTCTTGTTTTGCTCTTCTTTTTCTAAATATCAAAGCAAAGTACACAATATCCCTTAATGGGAATCGTTGTCTTGTTCATTATTAGATCAATGACATGGTTTAAAATTACGGTTTAGGTTAATGTTGGGCAGGTTGCAATTATTTTTTAAGTTAGGATCAGTCTCCAGAAAATCAACGTATGCCACGTGAAAGCATGGAAAACTAACATGTGTATGAATGTATGTGTTGGTGTGTTAACATTTCATAAGTAAAAAATAAAATCTCTATTAAGGAACACTCTTGGATGATATCCATGAACCTAAGCTATTTCAATTTTGCAACAATGCCAGAGGGAGGGGTAGTCTCTAAGGGCTTAACATCTTCTCAACAGAAAGGTGTAAGTAATTGTAATCTGTTTTATTCAATCATTATTTAACAAACCAGCTCATACCTTGGCTTCATCGTTTCACCAGACAATTTCAATTTTACACCACCTTAATCAGACCTCATCAGCGTACAGGCCACCCAGGGCTCGGTAAACAATGCAATGAAGTGGGCGAGTGAGAGAGACGGGGGAGGGGAGAGAAAGCATAAACCAGCTCACAGTGTATTCCCCTGTCACTGTACCATCTCCCCTTTGTCCAAGCATGTTCAAATCCCCATGTTAGGACTCGTGTGTTACCACATGCAGAATGCAATTAACCAAAGTGATGTGGACAATTCCCCCTGGTGTAGACAATTCCCCCCTAATGCTAACGTTAATTTCGTCATCTAAAAAGGTTTGGTAATCGCCATTGTTGGTTATGTTGGTTGGTTGTTTTGTCTCGTATTACAATAACATTAAATGTTGTGGACAAAAGGGTTTTTTTATGGATCACACACATTCAACATTCAACGATTTTGAACTATTGGTGAAAATTTGCTGGATTAAAACAAAAACTCTTGACTGTTAAAAGTTACTTATTTTGGATGTTTTAGGAATAGGGACAACATTTTACTAAACTGGAGTTATAAATTGATCTTATCTGGTGGGGAGTCAGCCATCTGCTTTTCTTCAATGTCTAATTGCAATGCTTGGAATGTTCCACAGTATGGCATTAAACATATTTGTCACCATAGTTGATGCCACAAGGCCAAGCTACAGATCATATCTGTGGAGATACGACCCAACAGTAACAGTAAGAACACAACACTGAATGCATGCAATTCAGTTGAATAAAATGCCAGTTGTATATGTTAAATTCCATACTGTAGAACATTCTAAATTAGGTAGACCAAAAACATCCATGGAAACTAGCAGGTGGCAGACTTTTTACCAAAAAAGTTACACAGTGCACCTTTAGCTTTATGGTCTCTAAACAAGCTCAAAAGTGATTTGTCAGATTTTTACACCAGATGCCCTACCTGACACTAGTTCACTAGACAACAACAGAAGGCCAGACGTTCCCACAACCTTCCTTTAGTTTTTTTTTTTTTTTTGTGTTATTATTTATCACTATAGTTGATGCCACAAAGCCAAATTACAGATCATATCTGTGGAGAGATGACCCTGATAATAGTAAAAACGTAACAACATATACAATTGGAAAAAATTACAGCAGTTACAGTTAAGCATTAAAGTGTTTGTAGTTCTGGGCAAATAAACAATAATCCCACACTTTCTTCTAGAGCCTGTGACCCCTCTGCCTTTCTGCCTTCCAGGTCGGATTAGCTCAGATTTATCAGTCCCCAAAGTCCACTGATCAGTAAGCAGTAGGCTTAATTAAACCTCTCTGTGTTACTGCTGTCTATCTAAACGTTACATGAATTTTTGAAGCTACAAGAGCCTGTCACATCGACATTTGTGCCCACTCCTAGGGTCAAACTTCTCATAAGCAGGTAGAGGCCGCTCTTTCATACAACAACAGCTACACACGACAGTGCGGCCAATAAATTAAATTCTATGGACCGTTTGTAAAAGATCAAAATTGGGAATACTGTTCCTATTTTAATATGTGCATTATTAAAAATATCTCTATTTTGGTTGCATTTTATTAAATTTTGTTATCGTTTCAGGACCTGAGGTTCAGCGTGGGTGTATCGGTGATCCCCGGTGGTTGTCTTGTGTTTGGTGCAGGTCACTCTTATTTCTTTGTATTTTGTTAAACAACCTCCCTCTCTTGACATTAGTTCTCCCACTTGCAGCCTCAGCTTCCCTGATTTTAAAATAGTTTAGGTCACATTTGAATATTTTAACCATTCTAGACATACGTTAAACACTAAAGATATTAAAGATTATCATTCCCCTATGATAATTCCCAATACACATACCAATAAATTGAATAATTGACTACTCATAAAGTTTACTGGTTTCTACTTGCCATTGTTCAGTAAATATAATTATTTTTGCTACAAAATGGAGTCTTGTTTGGCACTTATAAACGTATCTCTGGGTTAGTACTGGTAAAAACACTGATATAATATTAACCTTCTAACAATAATCGACTATTACATTTATGAGAAAAAAAATTTCATTCATTTGAAATCATTTCAGTATCATTTCCAATTGACAAGATTCATTACCTTTTGCAAGACAACAACAATATTAACCCCATCTGGCAAGTCTCAGCAATCACCATGGATATTCTTAGGCACACGCCAATGAATTAGATTATGAAAAAATAAAATTATATTATCTCTAATAAAGCTGTTGGAAAGCGGGTGAGTAAACCAGCAAAGGCCCCAGTTGCCATGGCAGAAATGACGCAGAGCCCAAAGAACCAACATTGGGCTATTTTAGGCTCGGACACAATTTAATTTAAGTGCTTTCATTGTGAGTAGAGGGGCCTGGGGTGCACATCAGAGGGGCAGACAGGGGCAGAGGTGTGACAAGTGTGGATGGCAAGGTGCGGAGGTCATGGAGGGGAGAGGGAATAGTCCAAAAAGGTTGTAGAGTGCACTTGTTATCGCAAAAACCTTTGAACTTTGAACAGTTTTTCATCTGCTGTCAAAGAAAACTGTAACGTCAACAGAGGAGCACTCTACAGGACTGTCCAAGGGCTCTGTAATCTGCCAATAGTTTTCTCAGCGGGGAGGAAACTTTATTGTGTGAAATTGTGGTTCTTTTGCAATCAAATATAAGTGTCAGAAATAGTAGTTTTGAACTGGTCTGGCTGTGAGCAATTTTGTTTTCTTTTTGTTCTCTTGGTTGTCCACAACATGCACTTGTTACAAAGCCAAAACTATACTTTCCCCGAAATGTTTTTATAGAACTGGTTAGGTGTGAAAAGTCAAAAATAAGCTAAAAAATTGTAGAAATTACTAGCTTTGTAGCAGAAAAAAATACATTGCAGACACATATAGTCAAAATGACTGTGAGTTCTGAGGTCTTGTGTGCGTTTTATTAACAAGATTTTCTTTTGTATAATTCTCAGCTTTTCAATGCATCAGCAGATGTTGTTTTAGTGCCCTCTGCTGGTGCTTTGCAATAATAAATTTCATACCTATCTTAAAGTAGTACTAAGACATTACTTTAAGTCGTCATACTACACAACATATCAACGGACTAAAAGACTTAAAAGTGCACTATGCAACTTTGGCTACTTGTCTCCATGGAGATGTTTTTGTTTTGCTTCCACCAAGTTCAACAAAATACCTAAAAAAAAAAGCATGCATTCTTATTGTGAGCAATATTATCTCTGTGTAGTTAAGCAGGTGGTGGACTCTGTACAAGAAAAGTTACATAATATACTGTGGTAAGAGTGGTGTATTTTAGTGGATTGTTTTCTATATCAGATTAATTTAGTACAGTAATCAGCACAGTACTGTCCCCACACACTACAGGTACACAGGTGTACTGACTAAATATGATATTAGACATGAATATAAATTAAATGTAACATTAAATTTATTATCCATTTAAGCCATCGTCACATATGCACCGTAAAACAAGAATAAAAAACTATCCTTGACCCGTCCTGTTTAGTGAGAGTATTTATATTGTCTGTGACACATGGCCCAGTTTATTTGAGATTGCCATAAGACAGCTGAGACAGTCAACATCATGCTTTTAGCACTTTCCACAAGATCGCAAAGATTCCAAAGAGCAAGGGTCCTTTCCCCATGGGACTTGGCCAGGGAACTGTCAGGACGAGGTACACAGAGAAAAGGAGGAGGCTTCTCACCAACATGAGCCTACAATTGGTTACATTTAACATATAATACAAAACAATACAAGGTTACACAAAATAAGCTATAGTAACAAACCAAGGTACGCCACCCAAACACACCGAGGACTTAGTGCTGAGCCATAGCACTGGGCAATCCACATTGTCCTCACGCCGGTCTTTACTGAACAAACAAGATGATTTCCCTCTTACCCCCACGATGCCTGAACACTCTCCACAATTACTGGGCTTGACACCTTGCACCATTAATCTCGCCTAATCTGCACCTAAGCATGGTCCACTCGGGGCCTTGCATCTTGCGGCCATGACAGCTTGGTTCCACCAGTGTGTAACGTCCGAGGTCGGAGTTCAGGAGAGAGGGATGAGTATAGTGCATTGCACTCTTTTATAGGAGGGTTTGTGACCAACAAACCTGATACTATTACAGTACCTTTAATCTTTGGTATTTAAAATAATAATAATGTACTAGTCAAGTCATATAGCGCTTTTCCAGTTGCTTAAAGTCACTTTATAATTTTGTTACGTACAATAAGTGACCATGGCTATGGTTATCTGTAAAGCATATGGGCATAATAAATGTAGTTAATATGATTAAATGATATTCAGGAGCAGGACCACGCCTCAACCTCCTTCTGCTCCTATCCAGCGAACCACAGCTCACCTCAACCACACCTCTGATTACCCAAAAACCCTATTTATATAATCCAATCCCTTCTCTTGCTTCTGCCATAATTAACCAGATGGTTTCTAGTGCACTGCCTGCCACCGCTGCTGTTTCAATTACGGCTCAACGTCCACAGCCATACAAGCTTCCCAGGCCACAGAGCCTTCTAATCCGTTTCCTTCTTCTGCTGTATCCCCTTTTCCCTCCCTAACCTCTCTCCCCTCACCTTTACTCATGTTGCTTACACAGCTTTCATTGGTTACCTTCTTTTGTATCAGCTCCTCCCATTTACAGTGTACGTAATTCTAGTCATGCTCACTCACACTATTCTAGCTTGTGCTGCTCATGCTATTCCAACACATGCTAGCTCAAGCTGTGTCTACACCTGCTCACTATGATATCTCAATATTTCAACCCCTGCTGACTCATGTTTGCTCACACTATTGTCACTCGTGCCGCTCATGCTATACCTGTTCATGCTGATGCTATTTCAACACATGCCAGTTTAATCATATGCTAGTTTAAGATATTCCTATTCATCCTATTCATCCTTGTTCATGCTATATTTCATTCAGTCTTTTCAGTTTTGCCCTCATGCTGGCTTACTTGCTCCATACGCCATCTATGCTCACTACACCATTTATGCTCACTATCTCACACTAGATCAAGAAATGAATCATTGTCTTATACTTACTTCTGGTCTAACTCCTGCTTGCTCATGCTATGCCATTGCTGTCTTACATTATTCTACGTCGGCTGTCAAGTTGGCCAGTGTTCCAACCCGCAGCTGCCCTCCAAACCCTCACGGCACATGTCTCTACCGCGGACCTCTACCTCCATCACTTCATGACAGTTCCCCGTTATTTTCGAGCCAGAGGACTTCCAATGGATGTTTGCTCAGTGGTATGAGCTGTCGAGCCAGTGTTCTAGACTGCAGCTGTCCTCCAAAAGTTCCCGGCACACACCTCCATCACAGGTCTCTACCTTCAGAGGGTGCCACATACCTGCCGGGAGCATCCACACTCTCCTCCACGCCCGCCTCCTCCTCCCTGTTCACCTGGTGACCACAAAACCCGGCGTGCCTCTTCAGGTTCTCGAGAAAAGTACTTCCATCCCTCATTTGACCTTCATCCCACCCTCATTCAATCCTTATCTCTTCATCCCTCATCTCATCCTCATCCCTGCCTCCCTCATCCTACCTTCATTCATTCATCCCTCATTTGACCCCCATCCCTTGTAATATTTCAATGATTTCAGCTGTGCTTCCTCCAACTGCAGGCTCTTATGCTCTTATGCCCTTATCTCCTGAATAACGCTTTACCCGCTGCTTCGCTTCATAATAAAGTGCAGCTAGCGAGTCATTGCACTTTTCACAACGCAGTACTGTTTTCTGCAGCATTTACAAAGGTCAGCCTCCAGAGCTCCTGACTCGAGTTGGATGATCAGTCTTCAGCTTTATTGTAACTCTACCCCATTGTTATCCCAGCCATTTTTTGGGAGTCTGACTACTCCAGAAGGGGCAATCTCACTCATACTGACAATACTACAACAGGGAACATCATCTACTTGGGAATATCTTGTTTTCCAGTAAACCCACAGTTCCCACAACTCTCTTTAACCTATTCTCGAACAAGTTTGCCATTGGACCTGCTCTAACTTGAGGTCAATGAAACCTGATTGCTGTCTCTCTCCCACCTGCTTTTACTAAATTAAGATGCTTGGCACAAACTCTATCTTCCGCCTCATTCTGCTCCCTCAATTATGGCTACCATCTTCAGCTAGGCGATCCCACTCTCTTAACTTGTATCCAACTAGCAGAAAGCCTTACTTAGCGTCTCATGTCAAGCTCGATATCGTTTTGCATTCCTTCACATTGGTTCCTACACTGTTTGTTCAACTTCATTACAACCTACCTTTTTTACACTTTCTCACACTATGCAAATGCATGTTCTCCCAGCTCCAGTTTTCTCCTCCACTCCAAATTTGCTACTACTTCTGGTCAATTCAGTTCCTCCATCTTCCTGAGGTTGTCCGATCTCTCTCATTTGTAAATCTCAGTTGATTTGTTCATCCACTTCGGAAGACTGATCAGTTAGGGAACTTGATAAAAGCCTTTACCTCTTTGCTTTTCTCCTCCTGGTTTGCGATCAACTCTTCCAGTAACAATCCACTTTCTGCTCAGTACACTTACTCCAACCACCTTTCACATCTGAGCTGCCTCATTCTGGCCTGGACAGCCATTCTAGATCATAATTTCAACCGTCAACCGTCCTCTCACGTCCATCTTTCCTTTGTTCGTTATTAGCTCAACCAATTTCTCCTAGCTCATTCCCCATCCTCTCTCTACCCAACCTCCACATCTATTCATATGATCAATTATCACATACCATTGTTGTGGCGTGGTCCTTGCTAGTGAAACAGCAGGTAAACTGACTCACAATATCATCTCTCCAAGACCCATCAATCTTTTTCATTATATCTGACATTTTCTAAGCTTCTGTAAAAATCTGACATGAACAAGCATTAGTTTAAGTGCATAACCTAACCTGGACTATACCCACCACAAGGAGTGACAGATTAGGGCACTATACTAGACCAGTGCCTCTGTGGAGAACTCGTGTGATGCGTGGGTGCAGTCGGATCTATTCTGGGGCCTGGACGGCTTTGCTTTTCAGACATCAATTAGTCCAAGAATAGCAGGCTCGAGTCAAAGAGATTATTAGGAGGATGAATCAGAGCCCACAGACACCTGCGCCGCACTGGGGAGAATGGAGGAGCTCCGGCAGCTGTGAAACACAACCACATCATCTGGACAGGAACAGACTGGATTCAGAAATAAGGTCATAAAAATGCATCTATAGCTTTAAGGAGGGCATAGATATTATAAAATGGGCTTTTTTGAGATAGTGTTTTCTAAATGTATGAGCGACAGATAAGTCTGAGCTTCTACTGGAGCAGAGAAGTGGTTCAAGGTAGGAACAGTGGGAGTGAAGGCTCATGTGATCTAGATAGAAGATTTACCTTAGCTGGAGGATTTACTGATGGTGCATGTTTTGATGCACCAAGTTATTGAATGTATTCAGAGAATAGATTCAGGGAATTTGAACTCATAGATGCACTACTTTTTAACCATTATAACGCACAGAGACTAGAATAGCTATACTTGCCAACATATTACCACACAGTTCTTCTCTTCGTCTTTCTCAAAAAAAAATAAAAATAATAATAATAATAATAATTATCTCTTGTATGGTGAATAGTCCTTAAAATGTTTCCTAGAAAGTTGAAACCCATGAATAGTTTATGTGCACAGAGAAAGGACAATGACAGAAGAGCAGTAGAAGCCTCCATCACAAGTGCTTTTCCAGTGTCCCCCCGATATAGTTGACAGCCATGCAGTATGTGATACAGTGTGTGATACAGTGTGTGATACAGTGTGTGATACAGTGTGTGATACAGTGTGTGATACAGTGTGTGAGATACAGTTTGTGCTACAGTTTGTGATACAGTGTGTGATACGATGTGTGATACGATGTGTGGAGTCTTTTACACTGCGTTCCTCCTGTACCTGCCTCTATGAATCATTGTGTGCATAAAAACATCCCTGACAGCTCAAATACTGTGGAGATCTATGTATTCAAATCTTTTTGTTTACAGTTCGGGGAGCTGCTCCAAAACTGAAATTTTCTCATTTCATATTTCAAATTTATAAAACACTTGAGAATGTTTAAAACAAATAATGTCCCAAATGTTATTCTGAGTGGGTTAAGGTTTCAGAAAATAAACAGGGTCCTAGGTTTGATTCCTGAGGTTCCTCAACATTTCTCAAAAGAATCCCTTAAGTGTATTTAACAGGTTAACCTACTCATTTCACTTAAAGGACACTGTTAAAGGGCATTGTTCCCTAATGAAAAACATACTTATGAGAATTGTTACATTACAGGTAAAAGTCTGGAGGTTTTCTGCACCATCTTTTCAGAAGCGTGTGTAAATTAATATACACTAATTTAGCACAACAGAGTTGCATTTTAGTAGTTGTTTGTATCCCACACATGTTATGGAACATGTTAAAACTAATTTGGTTTTGTTTACAAATTGCAGACTGTGTACTGTAATTTGAAGACCGAGAATTGGCAGTGTGTGTTAACTTCAGATAAATATGTTCAGATCAAATATAGCTTTTACTGATAACAATTCTGTTAATGCTAATATATTCCTAATCATGAAAAAATAGGAGGCAAAGTTGTTTATTTTATAATTTCGTGTTTTGGTTTTCAAGATGATTATCCAGTCAGAAAGCAGAATGAGTTTTACCTAACCATCACATTCTCATTTGGGTTGCCAGTTTCAATGCTGAAATCCAGATGGTTAAAACTTAAAAAGGACACTCTCTGATCTGAATCCTCACGACCTAAACCCAAGCACCTTGAGCCAATCATTGCTGTCCATATACTGAGAATGCGGAAAAGTTGTATGAGAATTATCTGCAGGTTTAGGCACCGGCAACCCAGGTTCAGTTGTGATTGTAGTACCTTTTTTTTAAACTGTTAGAGAGCAGGCTACATACAGTTGCTTTATAAACTGTAAATTGCTGCTGGAAATGTTGAAAAATACAGAAAGGTTAAGTTCAAATGCAACTGGAAATGTGAATCATCTGTGCACAGTTCTAAATTCTTGCAGGCGAAAAACAACATATTTTTCTATATCTTCATTTCTAACAAGCGGGCAGCTTGCCTTGTGGCTGTTTGTTCATTATGTCTCAGCCAAACAAACCAGCAATTATCCCATGGGAGACTATGTAGGTTCTTTTAAAGCAAAACTAAGTAACTTTAGTAGTGGTCTACAGGTCGCTTGTGAGAATGCACTTTCATAAACACTCCACACTCCCCCCTTCCCCACCACTCAAGTGAGCGCTCATGTTTATTTTAAGAAAGTGAACAGTGTACGCAACAGAATGTCTCAGGTGGGTAATGTTATTTTACTTTATCTTACACATAAGACAGTGGGGGCGACAATGGCCAACCTGAAGGTCGGAGGATCAAGTCCTGCTTGGACCAAGTTCTGTCGTTGTGTCCTTAGGTAAGACACTTCACCCACATTGCCTAGTATGAAAGCGCTGTGTGTGCGAATGATAGGTGGTGGTCGGAGGAGCCGATGGTGCAAATTGGCAGCCTTGCTTCTCCCAGGGCAGCTGTGGCTACAATAGTAGCTTACCATCACCAAGTGTGGAAATGAAGGAACAATGACTATAGTGTAGCGCTTTGAAAAAGTGCATTACAAGTGCCATTATTATTATAAGCCTTTTGTAAATATATCGTGTATGTGCTCTGTGAGGTCTGTGGTGTGGTCATTCCATTCATTGGTGTGGGAATTCCTTCCATTCCTTGGTATAGAATGAGTTGATATAACATGAATGAGTTACTGTTAGCCTCGGGCTGACTTTAAATCGGCGCTAAAGCTGCTTGTTGCTACATTTACAGACTGACAATCTTAATTGCCAGCAAAGAACACATAACACTAAAACAATGCTAAAACATATAACATTACAGCATACAGATGAAACATCAGTCTGTCAGAACAAACCCCAACATGACAAGCCGTATGATCACACGCAAATGCGTTACCCCATTTGATGTTGGGAATGAAGTTCGCCAAAGCCAGATATGACATCAGGGGTAAATACATTGGTCTTGTTTACACACTGAAAACAAGTGACACTAGCTGCACATATTTTGCATGCAGATGAAACAAATCAAAAGACATATACAAGCCTTTGTCAATCTAACGGTGCTGCTCATGGATAGCACGTTACACAGGAAAAGGTAACATGCTAATAATAATATCTGCTAGTCAGATAACATTGCTCTTTATCTTTTTCTTACTCTCCTCATTATTATTACTGAATTGAATACAATTATTAATAAAAAATGCGTCTGGAGCAAAAATGTAAACAAAAATGGACATGCCAGTTACTGGTATCAATTATAACTCAAAGAGGTCCAATTTTGAGTGAAAGCCTCGAGAAAAAATAACTTCAGATTGCTCAGTAACACCACCCCAAACGTAATGACCTGAAACCCGGAACGAAGAATAGAACCAATATTATGGCCCCGGCCTAACCCGTACGGGAAGTTGGCTATATTGGATCAAACATGGGAATGACAAAAGCGTACACAGTTGTACTTAGGACATTGTAACACTTCAGATTTGGCCGTAAGACACTAAACCCATGTGCAATTAAAGATTATCATTTATATTCTCAACATGACTTAGGGCAGGGGTCGGGAACCTTTTTAGTCAAAAGAGCCAAAAAAGTCACATATTTTAAAATGTATTTCCGTGAGAGCCATACAATGTTTTTTAACTCTGAATACAACTAAATGTGTGAATTTTTAAACAAGACCAACAATTTTAGAGTATAAGAAGTCTCTGAATGTATTGTTAATATTTTTTTTAATAACATCTGTGGGAGCCAAGTTTTGGTTTACGTTTGGTAGTGCATGCAAA
This sequence comes from Periophthalmus magnuspinnatus, assembly GCF_009829125.3. NCBI lineage: Eukaryota > Metazoa > Chordata > Actinopteri > Gobiiformes > Gobiidae > Periophthalmus > Periophthalmus magnuspinnatus. Next base: position 18,843,377 of record NC_047131.1, on the reverse strand, counting down.
TTAAGAGTGTTAATATTTTAATGCTAATAAATTATGTTTTATGTTAATATTTGATTTGTATGTATAAGCTACACTTGTTTTATTGCAGTAATGTTGATTTTGGAAAATATCTTATAATTGTCATTATTGAAGTTTTACGTAAATATGTTACTGTCACTTTAAGGGAGGAAAAACAGCACGCGCTGTGAGAACGTGTTAGTTGAGGCAGCGCATAAAGACAGAGCCAAATGGTTTTCTTACCGTAGTATTGTTTATTTTTGAGAATTACTTGATTTGATTACTTCTGTATTTATGTATAATTTATTCATTACTTATTGTGTTAACAAATGTCAGCTAAGATTTATCTGAGAGCCAGATGCAGTCATCAAAAGAGCCATGTCTGGCTCGCGAGCCATAGGTTCCCGACCTCTGACTTAGGGTGTAGTAACGGTGAATTTTCAACAAAATAGAAATTTTTAGAACATTTCCAAAAAAATATTTCTCTTGGACACATTTTTGATTGGAAAAAGCCCATAGAGCGAGAGTGTGTAGAAGTGTGAGTTCAACACAATTATATGCAAATCACGTGGATCTCTGGAGCGTGTCCTCTTTAAATTGTATTTTTTTTTAAATCATCCTGGACAATCTGTTTGTTGTGGAATTGTGAAAAATCTACATGAGCTTATTTGTGATGGGGCACAATGTGAGAAAGTTACATGACTCTTGCCATTGGCCTTGTAGGAGAAAAATAAAAATTTTAAATTTCTGTTATTATTAGGCCCGACCCCAAGATAACATCCCAGAGAGGGATTAAATTAAAATCCAGCAGTAAACATGAATGAGCATGAAAATCAGAACTCAATGAGCTCTCATTTAGAGAGAAGCCCCCAAGAAAAAATAATGAACGATGACTCAGTAGCGCCACCTCAAAGTCTGGTTTTCATGGGACCAATGGGATCCTGACCCACAAAAAATCAACACACTATCTAACAAAAAGGGATTAATCAAAAAGCACAATTCAATGGAAGAAAAGTCCAAACTTCTTTTAAAGATGAAACTTGGCATCAAAATAGCCCATGTCATAACAACTAAAAAGTATGACCCTACCCTGAACCCAACCCAAGACTATTGTTTACATTCTTGATGAATTGTAAAATCTGTAAGGGCAGTTACGATGCGGGGACAAGAGGCAGGATATTCGCAGCGGTACAGGGGCAGTCGTGATTCAGGAGCGGTCGTGATGCAGGTGCATGGAGGGTCTATGGGAGGAATGTCCGCACTGAGATGAGGGCCATCATCGCCACTTGCAAGTTTAATTTACATACTGTTTTGCATTTTCAGACAAGAGTGGTATGTATATAGTTTTGTCCTTCACCATGGCAGCTTCACTTATGTTTTCAGACTTCAACTACGATATAAAAAAAAAGAAGATTGTTTTTCCCCTCGCTGTCACAAATTGAGTAGGTTTCCATGGCAACCTTGCTGTCCAAAGCAAGACACTATAACAAAACATACATTCAAAGCGATTTCTGGGACATTTTTACATTATTCCTTATCTAGAACAGCACATAATATACATTTAAATACAGATAAATGGAAACACCTTTATTTGGTCTTTTTCCATCTTTCTATCTTGCATTCACACAGTGTAAGTGCAAGCATAGAGTTGGAAGGCTGTGATAACGTGCCCCACAGCGGAAAGAGTTGTCACACCTACTGGGACATATTATGCTATTCCTATATAGTTATAATCCATGACACCTATGGGTCATAATGTTATGTTTTATATGTCGTACATTAATGTTTAAATTGCAATATTGATCTAAAAGACTTAAAATAATAGCTCTGAGAAACTATGTCATTCATTTGGTTATTACTTGTGACAATGACAATAAATCCTTGAATCTTGACCTTGAATGTTAAAAGTAATATACATGTTCTTTTTAGTACTTATTATAAACTTATTTTGAACAAACACTTGGTTTTGATAGATGTATTTACCAGAAATGTCCGAGCAGCTTATCGGTTTGTTGCACGCTGCTCTTGTTTGCTTTTAATATTGTTTTGGCTAATGCATGTCTCTGTTGTATTCTTGCAAACAAACGGATTTGGCCAATTGCAGTCGAGTTTTTGAAGTCCACTGCAGAGCTCTGTTAAGCGGATGTCATATCTGTAGTTACTCAACTTTCCTAATAAACATGATGTGGCAGGATGATAAGACCTCCTGTTATTTCTCACATTCGTCTTAATGAAGTCTGAGTAAAGATCGTGGCCTTTTTATGAAAGATTCCTCATTAAATGTGTATAAATATCTTTTGGCTAATTCATGAGCAACAGGAAAACATGACAGCAGCCTCAGAGTACACAGTTACATAGTCAGTAATCCACACTGCATCAAAGTAACATGTGACACTTGCTGCTAATTAGAATGTACTGTCTTATGTATGTGTCACAGTATGAATGCTGGATTAGAGTGAGAGCATTTTAATCAAGTTTTATTTTTATTTTATTTTATTTTATTTTTTTGCATTTTTCTTAAAACAAATGTGATAACAAAATACAAAAATATTTTTTAAAAATGTTATTTCAGTTATTTGTTGTCAAAATGATGAAACTCCCATATTGGTATAATAGTAGTAGTGGCAGTGGTGGTGGAAGTGGTCACTGTAGCAGTGGTAGTAGTAGCGGTATTATGTAGTAGTAGTAGTAGTAAAAGTGGTTATAATAAGTGGATCATTGCAGTAGTAGTAGTAGTAGTAGTAGTAGTAGTAGATTATAGTAATATTTTAATAAATTCAAAATTATAGTCATATTTTAGTAAATTCAAAATTGTCTGTAGTGGTAGTAGTAGTAGTGCTGATAGTATAAGTGGTAGGTGTAATATTAGTGGTAGTAGTAGTGAAAAATTGTAGCAACATTTTTTTTTACAAAATGAATGTTAGCATTCTTTGGAGTTTACCATTTCAAAACAAACCTTAATATAAGGTTAAGACCTGATGATGTAAACACTGCTGCTGCATTACATTGTCCTTCCTATAGTAGTAATGAATTATATTTTGCTGTAGCGAGCGCCGTGTCTTGGCAGGGCACATATCTGTGTCCCCAGGAGTGCACTGGCTGTATGCAGATAATGTGCTGTGGTATTATGGGAGGGTTATGTAAAAACAGGGGGAAACCTTTGTAACGGATGGAGACACTGGAGCTGAACCAGGGCTGTCCTCCTGCTCCTGTCGCCATGGCAACGCACGGAAAGATGTGGCTGTCATCTTAAAAAGGTTTGAGGAATTCTTATCATTTTTACACTGATTTTGCTGGGTTATATTGGGCAACAAAATGTAATATACTGTTTTTTAGGCCTATATGATGTATACTTGTGGATTTCTTTTTTTTTAAATTTGGATACACTACTACTACTGATGATGTTACTGATGATTCATAAAACAATATTGTTTGATAAAAATGTGAATGACTAATAACAATTGTAGTTATTTCTTTTCCAATCTAAAAAATTCTGCGTACTGGGCTTTCAAAGATTTTTCATTCATTACAATGTTGCATAATTCTGAAAAACTAAAATAAAATTGACAAATTCTCAATTTTGACTTTTATTTCAAATTCTCTGCTCTAGTGTGATGATGTTTGTGTTAATTCTACATCAATTGTATTTGAATCTTTTCATTCAGGCTTAAACTAGCACAAAGAGTACACTTTTATTGATTTTTTTTTTTTTTTTTTGGTTCTGCTTTCCAATTTCAGTGTTTTCAATGTTTTGGTGGTTTCGCACTTGTAACCTGACGCACAGTCTGCTCATTTTCAAGCAACAGCATTGAAAGTTGTGAGAATGCTGAACCACTGCTGAATAAAGCTGTACTGATGTCAGTCTATGATTAGGAGCACTGTACCTGATTTGTACAATCAGTTAATTTTAAATGTTTTGCAGAGGTCCAAAGTTATTCTTCACTTACTGTATGCATTCTGAGCATCCTAATTATTTACCATGATGAGTTTATAAGCACATTTATAAGCTCCTGTCCTATGGAATCCGCTCTCGGCCCATGTTAAAGAGGCCCCCACAGTCTCCACATGTAAGACCAGGCTTAAAACGTTTCTCTTTGAATTAGCTCATGGCCCGGCCAGTTAGGAGCAGAAATAAAACTGTCAGTTTTAGTTAAGCTGCCCTAGGAGCAGCTATGCTGGGGGAAGTATGGTACTATCCTGTTTCTTACTTTTCCTGTCAACAACATTGACTATTCACATGTTGATCCCTGTCCCACTCCCCTCTGGGGAGTGCAACTGTTTCAGATGCCTGGCCTCACCAGCCAGGCATCTGAAACCCGGTGATGATTTGACCCTTGGTGCCCCTCCTATGCCCTGATCCTGTTTCCTCGACCCAGATCCTCCCCCTCCCTCACCTGGCTGGATGACCTAATACCTGGCTAGGTGACCCCTACCCTACCGTAAATAAGCCTCCCTATTTCCCTTAGTTGAGTGTGCTCTGGAGCTACAGTCTTAAACTGCAAATGAACATGCATTCCTCTGCCTGACAGTCCATGGGAGTGGATCTTTCCTTCACTGTGGTTCTCTTCGAGGTTTCTCTTTTTTCCACTGAGTTTTTTTTTGTTTTGTTTTTTTTCCTTGTTGAGAAGGAGGGTCTAAGGACAGGGGATGTTCTGGGAGAGTTATCCATTTGCTTGTTTTCTGTTGTCTGTTATTGACCAATGTCTGTTTCATTGTTGATTTTCTAACTTTCTGTTGGTTAAATCATTTGTCATGTTTAGCCCTAAGAGGCAACTGATGTTATGATTTTGGGCTTTACAAAAATAAACTGAATTGAATATCACAACTTTCAGAGTAGAGTTTTGCTGTCACAGTAATGCCAACAACTAGCATGCTAACCATCCACTTACTGATCATTGGACAATAAAACTCTATAATTAGATGCAGACAGTACACAGTGGTCTTATTTTTATCCCAAGAGCTGCTAATACTTGATCTGTACTGGGCCAGGACATGGGAAAAAAATGGGAAGAATTGGATACAGCCACTTTAAAATTTAACCATGCATGTCTGATTTATTCCTAGTATAGATAGATTTCTTATTCTCCAATCATCTCTCTCCATGAGAGACTCTGGATGTAAATAAGCTGTCTGGGTCCCTCACAAGCTGTTTCTCTATTATGGATGGTGCCGTTCTAGGACACTTCTGATAGAGCGCAGCGGGCATGGCTCTCCAGATGGTGGCCTGACACTGCCATTGTGCCGTGGGGCATGTTACGGCTCAAGTCAATGCCAGAAATGGACTGGAAATGTGGAAATACTGACTTTAGGTTTACAAGTTTTTACTGTTTGTACAATTCTTGAACATATTTGAATTACATCTAAATTCAAAACCTGCCGCTAGTAATGAAGTGGTCTAAGATTGATTCCCAGTTCAAATGGTTTGCTCAACGTCCTTCCCACTCTTCACCCCCATGTCATACTTGCTTGGGATCCAGAAAACACCCCAATACTTTATGAAGATGTGAGTCTGGTCACTGGTGAATCTACCCGAGTTCATATGGGTGTGATTAACTGGTGGATTAGCCAGTCAGGGACACGCATGGTCAATCTGTATCTTAACAAATATGGCTGCTTACGATGAAAGAAGAAAGAAAAACATTTGACATTTCACAGGGGACTGAAAAACATCCCAGATTTCTGCCTAATCAATGAGCAAATCACGAAACTCTGTTAATTTGAGCTGAGAGAAATGTGATTTTATTCAAAAAGATGGGTGACCAATGAACTCCTTTGTTTCATGAGTCACTGAAAAAAATTAATCTGATTGCACCATTATGGTTCAGTCTCGAGATGCGACAGAAGGTGCTGAGATCAGACTGATATCTGTACAAAAATATAGGGGATATAATTTTGGATTTGTCAGGTAAATATGTACAGTTTTGTCAAGTAAAGCCTACAAGCCAAGAAAAGTGCGATATTGTCTGAATGTTCAAGTACATGGTTTATAAAGAGATCTTTGTGTCAGGGAGGGCATCAGAGATAAAAACCCATGCAAAATTGATGTGCAGATCACTTCATATTAGCCATATTTTGGATTGCTACCCCAGAAGGGAAAAGCCAAAAAGGAAACATACTGATTAATATTGTAGATAGGCTATGTCGTAAACTTGAATGGGGGCTCCAATTTGCTCTGCCCTACTTGTCCAGACATAAGAATTCTTAATGATTTACTTAAATATTTCATAACCGTTACCTATCTTGATTTTGATGATGGCAATGTAATGTTGCACACTGGCATACAACGATAACAAAAAACGAAAATATATGAGGTTAAGTCGTTATGTTTAGGTTCCAAATTCAATAAAAAAGGAGTAGGAGCTTCTAATTTTGGGTGCCGATAAATGCAAAGTGGGCTCTCAATGGTATGATTCAACTGAGATTGTATTGCGTTGCCTTGAATATTCCACAGTATGGCATTAAACACTTTTACATCTCCATGCGGCAAGTTAAAGGTCAGATCTGCAAAAAAGTTTTTCTTCAGCAAAAAAACTATAATTGAATAATACAAACGGTTTAACTCCATACTGTTGAAGATTTCGTATTCTCGCCAGAATATAACACATTTAATTTATAACTTTTAAGTCAAATAAGTTAGAACATGACTTATTAGCCTATCGTGTAATTCCCGATATGTAGTAGAACAAATTAAAACATGAAACATCACACAGATGTTTTTATCGTTTCCAGCAGGGGAGAAACAGTCATTGAAGCTCCAGTGGTCCTGCCGTATCTGCTCCGTGCACCTGTTGAAGAGGATTTAAAAGTCGGGTGCACTTTTGTCTGTCTAATCCGGCTTTAATATGCACTGGGTAAAATAATGAACCGCGGGCCTCCATTGATCACTCCTTGAGTGTGATTCAAATCCACCCCATGACTCTTCCCCTCTGCCGAGCCGTGGAGACAAAAGGTTAGCTGGGGTTTGTCTCGTCTCACTCAGGCTGTCCGCGAGCTATCGGCCCACCCATCGCACACGGCGAGGAGCACGGGCTCCTGGGGCACGTAACCGTAATGTAACCAGGTGAAAAGCAGTGTGCATAAGAATAGTCTATACTAGGCCTATAATAATGCTAAAAGAACACAATGTTAAGAATGTGCTGTTAAGGGTAAAAGCAGCTAGTAAAAGTCAAAGTAGTAGTAATAGTAGTAGTGGGACTATAGGCAGCAGCAGTGATAGTATCGTGTTGATGTAATCCTTCATATAGAAGGATTAGCAGTAGTAGAGAAGGTAAATAATAGTAATAGCAGCAGCAGTAATGATAGTATTGTGTTGATGTAATCCCTCATATAGAAGGAGCAGCAGCAGCAGCAGCAGTAGCAGCAGCAGCAGCAGCAGCAGCAGTAGTGAAGGTGAATAATAGTAATAGTAGCAGCAGTAGTAGGAATAGTAGTGGTACTTACTATACAATCTCAAGTATAGCAGCAGCAGTAGTAATAGTAGGTCCAGTAGTAGCAGTCGTTATCGTAGTGACATAGGTGTACTAAATATTTATATTAATAAAGCATGTTTCTACTTTCAAGGAACTCAAAGTACTTAAGAGGCAAGCGGTGTTAACTATACTTCTTTGTACAAGCTGGAATCGCACCGCCAAACTCTGAGCCAGGGGATGTGATCGCTCTACCATCAGCAGTGTTTATATCTGGAGCAAGATTCGAACTGGTGACGTTCGGAAAACAAGCACTCCATCAACTGACCTACTGAAGTACTAACAATAGTAGTGTGTTGAAGTAATCCCAGATTTATTAGTAGTAATAGAAGTAAGAGGTAGGAGTGGTTACAGTACAATTAGAAGGAGAAAGAACAACAGTAGTAAGCCTAGTAGTAGTTAAGAATGTACTTTAACCAAAATTGTTGAAATTGGAAATGAGGGACCAACACAAAAAGTAACGTTTAAGTATCAAATTGTTTCAGCAATGCTTCTCATACAAATTAAAATTAAGTACAAATAAATATTTCTTTTGGATACACCCAAATATTTAATGTACTTAATATTCGTACAGTTTAAATACATACAAGAAAATAAAAATGTCACGCTTGCATCCTGCCACACAGCCACTTTTGCTAAAATACACGCTCTAATGAAAGGAAAAAACCTCTTGCCTTTTGAATAATATTGTTGAAAATGCCGTTATCAAATTATCTCTCCAAAATAGTCCCTCTGTGACATCTCTGCACTTTTCTGGCTCCATTTGTGATTAAAACATAATTACCCTGACGATTACATGAGTGAATTTTGACTTTAATTATACCAGAGTCTGTGATGTGCTAATAATGTCTGCAGTGAGCCTTCTCCGAACAACTTTATGAACAGTTGTGCTCAAATGTGTCATCAAAAAGCTGCTCCCCCCTTTGACGTGTCAAATGAGTCAGTCTCCATGTCTTTGTTAAAAATACGTAGAGCACTGATCTCATGGGTACTCGAAACAAAAAGGTTAACAGTAGAAGTAACAGTAGAAGTATAATTGTAGTCAACCTAAAACATGCACAGTAGGTAAAATAGGACCAAGACCAGCTCAAGCTCTGGGAATGGGTCCACTGTCCATCTGCTGGCATTGAAAGATGGGTCAAATGCAGAGAACAAATTTCCCTGTGGGGATAATACAGACTAACCTTAATAGCAGTGGGGGTGATGGCAGTATAATAGTAGCTGTACTGGTATTATTATTAGTAGTAGTAGTAGTAGCAGTGAAGGTAGTGGTAGTAGCATTAGTTAGTTAGCATTCCTTGATTTGTTGTAAAGGGATTGATGGTTGTAGTATTTGTAGTCGGCCCTGGTATTTCTTGCAACATACTGATAGTAGTATTAGTGGCAAAGGTAGAAGTAGTAGTTATAGCAGTACTATTAGTAGTAGTAGATATATCTCATAGAAGTAAGCCACAGTACTACAAGTAGTGGAAGAAGCTGTGGTATAGTACTGGAATAGTTGGTTGATGTTATTGTTGCATTTCACATAAATGAACCGTACTGAAAGTCTCTAGAGAAAAGTCTCCTCCCAGGACGGCAGTACCTTCCTTTGTTCATCTGTTTAATTATGAGGCTCTGATTAAGATGCAGCTCAGTTTGTCCTACAGAAGTACACAACAGTACACAGAGTATACTCACTAATGGCTCAGTGTTGATTTGTAGTTTCAGGAATGAGACGGAGGCCTGAAATAGTAGCAGTGATGACAGGAGTTAGATGATTTCTCCAAAACCATGTCAGAATGCTTCTAAAAAAGCAAGAAATACATTTTTACTATTTCTCTTTACTATAATATAAAAATGCTCACCTTTGCCACAATAACACAGTGGATCATCTATACAGACGGTCAAAAATCATATGCCTCTGTACCTCCTAACCTGTTACCTGTCCCTGTTACAACTGGGGGTTCCATTCCAAACATCTAAACCACAGCGCCCCTTAGAGGCTGGATGTGCACAAATGAAAGGCAGTCAAAATGGCCCCTACAATTCCCATGTGTAGCATGAGGGTATGGAGGGGTCTTAATAATCGCCAATGTACTGCTTACTGACACGCTTGATGCTTGTGCTGGGCTCGTTGCAGCCAGGGCTCGTTTCCTGCCGGCGTCTGATGTCAGGGGGGAGTGGTCAGGTGGGCCAAGCAAGAGAGGGAAGCTGGGCCTTATGGTGTGTTCACACCAGGGCGTCAGGAGTGTCAAGTTTACACACAAAGTCTATGGTGGACGCACGTCTAGGCCGTGAACTTTTGGCATTTGATGCACAGCGTCAACCAATCAGAGACTACTCTGCAGTGATTTAGCTACGTCATTATCCGGAAAAAGTAGAAAGACATCAGCTACAAATTAGCGGCATCTTAACTATGCTGGGCGCACAGGCTAGCATGAAGGCTAGTCATGAGCCCAGACAAGCTGCCACAGAGTCGATCGCCTCTATTGATGGGTTTTATGTAATAAATGCACATAAGTCACTCTCTCAACCTGTCTGTATCGTTCACAAAGACACACAAAAAAAACAAAAAACATCCAAAGGCACTTGCAGACTGCAAGTATTTTTCTCCGACATGCATCCATAGTGTCCATGACGTGCATTAGAGGCGTTACCACCCCTGTTGCCAACGCAACTGCCTTGTACTGCCATTGCCCACATTCAGTAAACCTTGTAAAATCATTGAAAATAAAACCAAGTAAGTGGTGTATTCAAAAACATTGTGTTATTCATGCTCAGAAGGTCATTCTTCCACTTAGATTCTCCTGAGCAAGATCTGGGCTCAAGTCTGCATTACTATATCATCTACTCTACAAGATGATATCAACATAGACATATGCAAAAATATATAAAAAAAAAAACTATGGAATATTGTATTTGTATTCTGCACTTTGTTTATTTATACAGTCTACAGTTTACAGTATTCACTTTTTCAGTGTGATACACATTTTACCATGCTTGTTAGCACTGGTTTGGATGGAAGTCAAATATGAAGTGCCCAAACTAACCAAAAGAAAAATGGCTGTTGTGATGCTTCGACCAATCAGATTCAAATATTCATCATGGCGCTCCACCTTTTCCCATTGACTTTCAACAAGAGTGATTTCAGATTGATAAATGTGTAGAACCATGTGCTACATATATCAATCTGGCCTAATTATCAATATCTCCAATAAATACTGAATGTTTTAGTTTCTTACACATACCCCAATAGTTTAATATATTTTATATCTTTAATGTTACTGTCCTGATAAAACCAGCACTGGTCGTATTGAATTACCCAGCAGAAACTCTCACAAAGCACAGGTTGACATTTCAATATCGATTCTTACTTTCTCAAACGAGGCACAGTGGCCACTTGCAGGGCAGAGAGCATTCATCCTGGTGCTATGGTGATAAATGGCACTGCAAATACTGCAGCCCAAATGTCAAAGACTGTGAGGGACTGTGAGGGACTGTGAGGGACATGCCGTGGTGATCACATGGTGCTTCTGTCCAACGTGGACTCAGTGTGGCCTCTGCTGTCCACTGAGAGGAGGAGGAGGGTGGGAGGGTGGTAAATGTCACAGCTGCCCCAGGACGACACATAGAAGACAGGTCTACAAAGCAACACTGGAGCTATAGACTGGGGCAAAACTACCGTCAAAATGCACCTTTTGTAGCCAGTGATGGTGACAGACTATTACCTTCATCCAAGACCAAGACATGAATGAAGGTGACTCGGAGGTTCTATTCATGGTTTCAGAATGATGAATGCCGTAGCAATCAACCATTTAAAAATGGCTCTTCAAGCTAATAGCTTGAAGAGCCATTCAAGGAGCCACTCAGCCCGTCACACACACATTCACACAACAGTACACACAAAGCATTCATCTGTGGGAGCTAGAGTCGCGCCTCCAACCTGTGGGTCAGTGAATTTGCCTGCTCTGCCAATGAAGTTTTATGTTGAGAGCAGGATTTGAACCACCAACTTTTTGATCAAAGGATAATTATTCTACCAACTGAGGTGCTGTCTCCCCGAACCAAATATTATATCTTTTGGATGATAAAAAAACCCTCCAAATGTTGCATATATCAGGACGCTAAAACCCATAAATAGTAAATTAATTAGCAATATTGTTTTTCTATTAGTGTGTATTTTTGGAGTGAAGTAAAAGTACTGTAGCATACCACACGGGTAAGGTACAAGGAGATGAGGCAGGTAGCGTTTGGAAGACAGGACAACACTTTGTTCCTCTTTATTGTGAGGTCCGAAGAGAGGAAGAAAGAGAGAATGAACCGGGAACACACACTTTATAAAGGGCCAACAACAGTTCATAGGATTATAGTACTTTAAAATACTATGCCCCGAATTAGTGTTATGTTGTACTGATGATTATATTGCTTATCATTGCTATAAGAACCTACGAAAAAACTTGCATACTTTTTACATTTGTAACTTGGCCTAGCTATACTGGGGGACATTCAACGCAAAGCAATAGCAACTCCATGAAAGCAAGAATGACAGATATTTCCTTCGTTGTAAAGCACATTTCATATGTTCTTTTTTCATATTTTGGAGGTTACATTTTATAAAACAAATCTATAAAGAAGTATTTTTGGTATAGAAAAGTAGTGTAGTTGAACAGTTGAAGTAGCCATAGATCTGCTGAAAGTACCAGATAGCATAGTTGAAGGGCATATAGGGATAAATACTGATACATACTTTTGTCAAATACGTTTTACTTATTCTAAAAGTCTATATTTCCACTAAACCCACACAATAACACCACACCACATCTCCACCGATCGCTGATGCCAGCTCTCAAGTGTCTGAGTCCTGTGGCAGATAACACAATGTAAGCTGGCTCCCCGCTGTGGCTCTCTCCTCCCGCTTCTTTTAAAATGCTAAAAATCCATCTTGGTCTTGTTATTTCCAGGACGGAGGAGTGCGCTATTATAAAATGAATGACAGATTTCAGACCGTAGCTGCAGGAACACAGGTGGACAGGCGTTTTGTTGCATGATAAATGGGCCTTCCACTGACAATAGTAGCTAAATATGCAGGGTATAAACTGTGCTTTTTATACACAAGAGAGTGGACTAGCAAGGAGAATTATTTAGAAGCATTTAAAGCAAGTGTCCCTCACAAGTTCATTTATATAACTTTCATAATTTTGTTCCTGGAAATGGTAAAAGTACACAGTGCTCATTGAAGCAGTTGCCTTGGTAGTGATAAAGGATCGTTCTGTGCAAATCTAGTTCTAAGAATTAAGTTTTTGTTGTGGATTAAATAAGACAATTCTCTTGAGAGCCATTGTAGAACAGGTCACTGTGGAAACAAATTAACAAAAATATTAATTAAAACTGCACGTCTTGGTGAGGTTTATTAGGAAATACAGCACAAAAAATTTTATATTCAAAATTGTGCATTCATTAAATGCTCAATATGAAAGGAAGTAGAGCTATGAGAGCTGCTTGGGAGCCATATGAGTCTCTCTCCAATAGGAGCCACAAAAACTGAATCTTTGAACAGAGCTGTACTGCCCATTACTCTCTCCAGGACCCAGGCACAGGTGGTGAAGATAGACTGAGGTGGTTAATGGTTTTGCTGGTGCAGTGGAAACAGATGATGTAGTTGAAACTAGAAGGAGGAGAGTATTTATTTAAATTAGTTGAGAGGTGATTGAGTGGCAGAGATAACAGACTGTGATTAGCAGAAACACGTGACAGGAAGTAGGGAAGAGCTATAAAATGTAGCATAGGCTAAGCTACAGTTAGCCAGAAACAAAATGCAGTATTAGCAACAACAGCAATGCAGAAACAGTATAAAGTTGCAGTAGTAGAAGCGGAAAAAAACATTGTAATTGTCGATAATGAAGGCTATTTAGAATTAGCATTATCAAACAATCTGGTGGAGGTTTACTGACTGGGAGGAGCTTCATTAGCCCTTTACAAAAAGTTCACCCGGGTAATCTGTGGGTGCGGTCCCCAGCTCTTCTCCTGCTCTGAGCAGTACAAACATGTCAAAGTCTGCAGTACTTCTATATTCTGCATTTGAACACAAGAGGAGCGAGTCGGTGTGCCGTGGGCAGAGTGAGGGGCGCCAGGGATGATGACGTATCAGCACAGCGGCTTTTAACTCAAAGCTGCAACAGACATGCTGAGTTTTCACCACGTGTCGACATTCTAACATGCACTTTAAATATTACAGGAAAAATTAAGCAAAAGCACGTGGTGGAGCAGATGGAGCATTACGCACAGCACCCCCTATTGTCACGAAACTCAGCCGCACCCGTAGCTGCTAGGGGTGAATGATACCACAATTTTTGGTATCAGTACAATAACAAGTACTTTTGGGGCTTATCTTTTTCAGTAGAGATACTCACTACTAGTTGGATCTTAAGAGTGAAGGGACTAACATGTCTAAAATTGATGTCAGCCTTAAAATTTGCATATGCTATATTGTTATTTGCAACCGCTACCCACAGAGTAGGTTTTTATATATAGATGCTTCAAAATTGATATGCCCATTCCTTGGAGCCACTGCTGCTGTGGACAATTCTTGAGTTTATAAGCGCTTTTCTTAACTTTTAGAAGCCAGAATAGGGTTTTGCCATCACAACTAGCAGGCTAAACTACCTACCACTCTTACTTCCTGGTTCGGATACAATAACTATGCTTTATATAAGACAACACTCAGCGCTCTCATTTTGACCCCAAGAGTCTATTTTACAACATATCTGAACTGGGGCAAGTCAAATTTTTACTTACCTTAAAAAATCATGTACAGCCCATTAAAAAAAAAAACATTTGAGAAAATACTCCTCTTTTACACTTGTTTTATCTTACACACAGACACACTTTTGCCCTTTCCAGGAACAAGCATACAAAGCCAAAAGGGCGAGCAGTGATTGTGACAGTTAGTGAGGGAGGAAACGTCATCGCTGACATTTGCCAAACATTTTTATTGAGCACTTTTCATTTTAAGGTGAGCTACTCTGTTCTTAGCTCCTAATCAACACGCTCTGCATTAAGCTCAGCTCATGTAAAATGTATGTAGCTTTCATGTAGTGGGGCATAGCACTGAGAAACTGACATGTAAATAAATTGAAGGAGGCAAGAGGAGCAAAAATACTAGCAAAAATAGCAAATATAGAGTAAAAGAAATCTTAGAAGCCAAAGCATTGCAAAAATATGTTCATGAAGTCTGTTTCAGTTTATTTTTTATATGTGATATTTTGAGAACTACTTTTTAACCATTCAAAAGATGCTGTTAATTGCTATGTCAATGGTGCTAATTTTCATCACTTATAGTACAAAGATGACACTCAGATTGGGAATTTGAAATTGCAATTGGATTTTGCATTTAGTATTTGAGTCAGAGGCACTGTACCTATGTTAAAAAACATGAAAAACAGAAGTAGATCATTTTGAGTGGTTTGAAACAGTCCACAGTTATTCTTTACCTTATGTATGCTTTCCGACCAGAGCAGAGTTTTGCCGTCATAGTAAAGCTAACAATAACTAGCATGCTAACACGCACTTCATGACTATATAACTAGATGTAGACAGCACACAGTGGGCTTATTTTGACCCCAAGTGTTGTCTATACAATATATGTGGTGTGAGGCAAGACACATTTTGTTCAGATACAAAGGGAAAATCTGGTAGAAAAAAAAAGGAAGAAAAACACACACACAAATGGAGAACACCAACAACATTTTGTAAAAGTAAGAATATGACGCTTTGTGCAGTGATAAAACTGTGTATTAAAACGGTTGTCAGATTCCGTCCCGTTTTGTATTCTCGCTGCTCAGATTAGCTGCTTGGAGGTTGACCTTTTAACTGGCGGGAGAATTGAGTCGTCCACACAACCCATTTATATGTAGAACAGCACATTATTAATATGTTAATACCTGCCAATGCCTCCCGCCTCGCATTTAAGAGGGAGCAGCACTGACCTTTGGAGACTACCTCCCAGCAAAGTCAAACCGGTCTAATTTAAGAAAGTTATTTAATCTAGCCTGTAATTGCTCTTTGTTACTAAGAGGATCAAAATTTTGAGATAATCATGTAATGTGTCAGACAGGAGAGAACAGTAAGAGGGCTGTGAATGTATGACTAAGACGATAGATTACAATTCATTAAGTTGTCTGGACACTGTTTTTGAAATCCAGAGAAGCTAAAATGTATATTGCCCTGAGCTAGATTAGTCTTGGCCAGATAACAAACTTTGATATATTTTCTACCATGGACCAATCCTGGGCAAATGAGGGATAACACCGATCCCTATTCATTAAGTAACTAATGAGCTGAATGATAGACGAAATGACGTTAGATTTGGAAGACAAATTTCTTATAATCTCCCTGGACGGACTGGGTTTTACTGTGTGGAATAACCCAAAACATCCACAATATCAAACCCTCCAGCTAATGTGGTCTTGTCTTGTACCAGAGGGTTGTTGGTTCAAATCTTGGTCCTGCCAGCTGTTGTGTCCCTGGATAAGACACTTTACGCCTGTGTTAATGTGTACACTTGCTTTTGTGTCTGGTCGTAGTTAAGAGACCATTTTCACAGGTTGGCTGCCAGGTTTCTATCAGTGTGTCCCAAGGCAACTGTGGCTGGATGTAGTTTGCACACCAGAGGATAAACAATGAGCAAATGACTGATTATGTTTAAATGCAAAACTTTGTTACATAAAACTCTGTCCGGAGCCTCGAAAATTGCAAGATTCACGCAGTAAACTTAAATCGACGTGTCAGTAACCAATATTGAAAATTAGAACTCGATGAGTGAAGACCCCGAGAAAAATTATGACATATGACTCAATAGCTCAATAGTGCAAGTAAATTATACTATGGCCCTATCCTAACCCCCACAGTAAGTCGGCCATATTGGATCAAACCCGGGATTGACAACAGCGCACACAGTTTCCTCGCAAACACTTCAAATTTGGCCAAAATACAGTAAACACATGTGCAATGAAGAATTATCAAATACATTTACATTTGGGTGTGATCAATGTCTTAGCTGAACGTAATCATATGCAAATAAAGGCGCTATGTAACAGAATGGCTCTCTAGCGCCCTCTTAACGTTTTATTATGGTGAGTGGTGAATGGGCGAAGCACCCACTGAATGTTCCGTGAAGAAAACTATATATTTTCGGAAAGCACTCGCACATTCCAGCATCATGGTGAAGGTCACTGATGGGCAGTGACTTTCACATGGACTCCGCCCCGTTTTAGCTTTATACAATAATAATGTTACATCTTTGCATTAAATATTTATATGGTTGCAACTGGCATGACTTAGTGAAAAGATTATTGAATGTTTAGAGCGATACAAGTACTCAGTTTATGTGCACTCGCCCGGGTACTTCACTTCCCATCTGTGCACTTGCGCGGCTGGCCTTACGATTCTATTAGGCCCCTTGCCGCTTCTGGTGCTCGGGTCTAACAAATGACATTTTCAAACTAAACCGCCTGCTTCATTTTGACAATAGCAACAGCCTGCTCTCCCCTGCATAAAATCAATGTCTGGAAACTCAAAGGTCAATTTCCATTCATTTCTATGGGTGTTTAGAGTCAGAAAGTTAAATATAGTGGAGTGGATTTCTTTTAGAGAGAGCAGGGTTATATATTTTGATGTGTTAGTTTAAACTGGCTGAGCAAAGGGTGAACCACAAACTTTTAATTACACAATGTCCGACCACTATCTGCTTCTATGTTTGGAGATCAAGACAGGCCTTATAAACGTTGTATTTGTGGAATGTTATTAAATAGGAGTTCATAAGGCAGTTTATTGTCGTGCTTCTAACAGAGTTTAGTGTTACACAGAGCAATGATTGAACCAAAGTGGCAGAAGAATGGTGACTGCAGAGAAGGTAAGATTAAGTCAAGTCCATCAACAACTGACAATGTTTACGTGCAAAACTGTGATCATGATCTGAACTCTGGAGCTATCAGATGATGTTGATGATGTAAACAGCTAAATCTGATATGAGTATTCAGCTTTTTATCAGATTTTTACCTGTGCATGATAACAAGGGAAATACTGCAAAAAGACAAAATGATGTATCAAAGACAAAATGTAAGAAAATGTTAAGAATTTAAAGTTGTTGCGTTTGAAATAATCCTTAATTACAGACTGATTTCAATAGTAAAAGCTATATTTTTCAGTTTTTGAAATATTTGTCATTTGCTTTATAATTTTTTGTTATCTTGAAATTTAAAAAACCTTCCCACTTTCTCCTCCGCCACTAAATAAACCAGCACCAGTCTGGACTTGAGAAAAGCGTGAGTCTGTCAGACATGATAGCATCTGTAGTCCATGAACCTACAAATCTTGTCAAATTTTGGCATGAAAATAATAACACAACCGCTTATGGCTGAGTTACGCCTCCTCTCCTTAGACAACTTCATCAAAATTTGACACCATCACTTCATCATACGCGCTCACCAACAAGAGAACAGAAGAAAGAACTTAAAAACTGATGGCAGCATTTGTTGTCGTTCACATCTTGTTGTTCTGTTTTCAATCTTGATTCAATATACACCTCACTGTTTGATGTGGAGAATGAAGTGCACATCGATAATTCTTGTGAGAGATTGTATATATGTGTGTGTGTGAGTTTGTGTGTGTATAAAACAGTCCTACCTTGTCCGACCTTTACCCAGCGCTAATGGGATCTGCATCATCCACAACATGCAAAGTTATTTCCTCCCACACAGCCCCAGAGTGCGATTCTCTATGGAGATGGACAGTGTAATTAACATAAAGAGGTAGAGGCAAGTTATACTCCCGGTGGATTCTCAGGAAAGATCCACAGTGTAAAAGAGATATTTTAAAAGTAAGACAAGTAACACTGTGAATTATAATAGAAATTTAAAAATAGCCAAACTCTCAATAGATAAGCTAAATTTGGTGTATAAATGCCAATTATGTATTATATCAATTATGTTCCTCCTAAAAAGTAGCCTATTCCCACCTGCGTCTTTATGTGCGATAGCTGCGGATCACACTAGCAAGCAGCGTTTTTTTTTTTGTTTTTTTTCACCAGAGTATCACCGAAGTAGCTAAAGAGCACAGTGGGCATGTACCGGTGGCTGTGAAAATGGGCCACAGCTTAAGCCGGACAGAAGAAAACCAGGGAGCACAGGTTAGGGGAGGAGGGTGCAGGTTTCACATCTGCCATCCTCTGGTGAAAAATAAACTTATAAACTTAATTACAACAAAAAATAGCCAGCTTAAAAGACACAGTCACACACACTCTCTCAGGGTCAGAAGTGTTTAGTCTCAATGTCCAGGCCTTACATTTCATTTTCAAATAACAATACATCATTTCACCTCCAGACGGCCAGAACAAGGCAAAACGAGTCAGAACAAGTCGGTTGGATCATATCATACAAATGAGTTCTTAAATCATTATACAGTGAACTCCTCCTGTAAACATAGAGGACACAGACAGTACATAACCTGTCCTCTGAGTCAAAGTAGGTGTATTTGAGTGCACTTTTATACTAGAGTACATTTTTAAGTGGATCCTTTTTACTTTTACTTCACTGTATTTGAGAGAAGGTATCTGAAATGTTGTATTATTGTCTGAGACCTTCTGAAAAGGCTGTTTATAATATGACCAAACAAAAATATACAAATGAAAACAGCTAGAAAAAAAACTAAATTCAGCAGAAATCTTTAACAAAATCACTACATTTGAAGCTTTATTAGCTCTCAAAATCTGCACGAAATACTTTTACTTTTTGCTCTTTAAGTACATTTTTAAACCGGTACTTTAATACTTTTACCTAAGTAGATTTTTTCAGATGATACTTTTACTTTTATCTGAGTCAAAGTAGCTGTATTTGACCATAATCTGATTCATGGAAAATAAAAGGAAACATGATACTGTACTGCTACAACTTTAAAAGCGAAGTAAAATAGTACACAAAATCATTTAAATACAAGTTGAATGACCTATACCTGATTTTTTTCCCATGAATCTGAGTAAAAATTTGTCTGGCCCCAGTATTGATATGTTGAACAAGCAGCTCTTGAGATCAAAATAAGTCAGCTGTATACTGTATAGCTGTATCTTATTAGAAAGCATTTTATTGTTCGCTAGTCAGGAGTTGCACATTAGCTTGCTAGTTATTGTTATCTCCACCGCTTGTAAACTCATCACGGTAAATAATTATGATGTAGAGAATGCATAAGGTAAGTCAGGAATAACTTTGGACCGCTGCGAACCCTTTAAAGTGAACTAGTTCTGTTTTTCACATTTTTATAACAGTAAAAATCAGGTACAGCACCTTTATAAACTGGGATTCGAAAGATAAGTAAATACTAACTGCGCTCAAATGAACATTAGGTGATGCTAGAATTCACACGAGAACACATGAGAGGCACGAGAGTTTATCTTTAGTGGGACTCAGAGCTAACAAGACAATTACACAAGAGTCTTGGAGTGGCTCCCTGCTGCAGACTGGTCCTTACAAACACAGTCTGTTCTAACCAATCGCAAAACACCAACTGCAAAAGCTCTAAGCACCCATACTTAAAGTGGAAATAAACACTAAATGCACTTTGTTTGCTACTAAACTGTATATGGTGTTTGAATAGCTTTGTCTACTGTTCTTAGTCAATTTTAGTAACTTTAGTGCAAACTAGATTTCAGTTTTCTGGTCAATATCGCCTAAATCTGAGTTTGAGTACTGCCTCGATTGGCCTCTGCAATTTCCAGTAGTTGGTGACATCACACAGGACTCTGCCAGGTCAAGCTGCAGGTCAAATCACTGGAGAGGTGACCCCACTCACAGTAAGAATGCAGGTCTTTCAATGTACTTCTTAGCATTGAACATGTGTAATCAAATGAATGTAAGATACAAAGGTTTAATGCCATACTGTGGAGCATTCCAGGCAAAGCTATGACAATCATTGATCATCCAGAAAAGTTACGCAGTGGATTCAATCTCACAATTATATAGAATAATCATAGTCTCCACACAATGCATAAAGCCCCAGTATGGAATTTTTGGCCAAGATATACGTGTACTAAAATAAATGCATGATTTTTCATTATTGATGTTTTTATTGAACTGAAAAACAGAAAAGAAACATGCTTCCTTACTGTCAGCAGGCTTGTATCTCCTCAAACCTGACTCTTACTTGGCCTGGAGGAGGACTTCTTCATGCATGTCTCCATGGAAATGTTCCTTTTGCTATAATATTCCACAGTATGGTATAAAACACATCTATATCCATGGAGAATGTGCTGGAGTATGGTTTTAAGTTTATATGTCCATGGAATTTTGCACTTTTGACCCCCAGAAAGTTATGTAACAAAGTAAAACTAGTAAAGTACTGTACTTAAGAACACATTAGGTATCAGTACTTTTACTTGAGTACATTTTTTACTTTTACTTCACTACATCTGAGAGAAGGTATTTGCATTTTGTATTATCATTTGAGACCTGCTGAAAAGTCTGAGGTGATTATTTTTTTTAACAAGTTCATAATTGGAGCAAAAATATACAAATAAAACCAGCTAGAAAAACTATTGATTCAATTGTGTCTGTTGAACAAAATTCAGCACAAATCTTTAACAAAAACACTACATGTGAAGCTTTATTAAACCTCAAAATCTGCTGAAATACTTTTACTTTTTACTCTACAGTACATATTTAAATGGGTACTTTAATACTTTTACTTAAGTACATTTTTTTCATGTGATACTTTAAGGTTTTTTTTGTCCTGGTATCTGCACTTCACTATTTACCATTTCTCATTTACATTGGTCAAACTTTGGGTTGTGAATGTCTTAAGTTATTGCAGTAAGACCTAAGGATAATTATGAATGAAGCTATAATTGGGGTTAAATAATCATTTGCTCTTTAATTCATTTGTGTTGCTTTACCCATATCGAGCGGTTACCCATAGCAGACAAAGACACAGCTGGGGATAATTAGAGCAGTTAATTAAGGAAAACTTGCTACAAAAAATCAATTTGCAATCAACATATGGTGCAGTTAAAATTGTTGATTTCTAAATGAAAATATTAAAAACCCATTCAGTTCATTTTCGGGCAAAGTCATCACAAATACGGGAAATACTTAGTCATTTACAACACATAGAAAGTCTAAATCCTAATGAGAAGTTTGGAGTGAGTAATTGTAAGGGCTGTGATTTTTCAATTTAAAATCCACTCCCAAATGAGTCTTGTGCTTCACGGAGCAGAGCGAAGGGCGAGGGGACGAGAGGCCAATTTGTGTCTGTCAACCGCTGCTGACCCCGACAGTTTCAAGTTTGTTAAATACATTCGTCACTGTCATTGTGAGAGGTGGGGAAAAGTACAACAAATGGGATTACTCAGAATACTCAAGTACAAATAATATAGCGAAATTATTGCTTAAAGGTTCAGTTCCTGATGTAAAATAAACAGATCTAGTTCACTTTTTACTCTCTGCAGTAGTTCAAACTTATTCCTCATTTAACTTATGCATTCAGAGTATCCTAATTATTCACCTCAATGAGTTTATAAGCACTTTTCAGAACCTTCAGAGATCAGAGCAGAGTTTAGTAGCATGGTAAAGCTAACAAAGCGACGTGTCTGTACTGGGGCAAAACACAATGTACTACATGAAAAATCAGGTACTGTCCCTTTAATATACAACAGTAAATGTTTCATCATAGTTTTCAGTAACTGTTGACGTTTACATCAGATGACTTACTTGAAGCAACAAGCCACATTCTTCTGATTTGAGTGGGCACTGATGGTGAAGTGGCATTTGAACCAGGAACCCTATAGATGGAGGACAAATGCTTACAAACTGTGCCACTGCTGCCGCCATTAATAGTTAAATGTACTAGTATGGTAACTGTTGATACTATTAGTTAAATATAAAAAGCATGTTGTACGAGTCACTGGCACTGAAGTAAAAGTACAGATGCAGCGGCAAAAAAATTACTCAGGTGAAAATAAGAGTATCACGTATAAAAAGCTACTTAAGTAAAAGTACCTGTTTAAAAATGGACTTAAGGCAGGGGTGTCCAAACTTTTCTCATTAAGGGCCACATATAAAAACACAAACAAAGCTGAGGGCCAATTGAGGGCCATAGACTGGTCACCAATACAGTGATTACTCCAAATCTGCGTCATTATTACAAGTTAGACTGAACCACTAGATCTTTATTCATGCTTGCATCCTCAATGGGGCACATAAAATATTTGATATGGGCTTGTTAAAGTAGATTATCAGAAATGTACAGTAAAAAGTACTGTTTAAAGTAATATGGGTCAATTCACCTGGAAGCTTGAGGACCATGAAAAATTGGTCTGAGGTCTGCATTTAGCCCCTGGGCCACAGTTTGGTCATGCCTGACTTAAGGAGTAAAAAGTAAGTATTTCATGCAGATTTTGAGGTCTTCAAGGTGTATATTTTGTTTGCTCAAACTATGAATGCTATAAAAATAACCCCTCAGACTTTTCAGCAGGTCTCAATCAATAATAACAAATTATTTGTTTTTCAGTCCTGTTCAAAAAATATAGGAATAGAAAGAACAGATACCTGCTCTCAAAAGTAGTGAGGTAAAAATAAAAAGTATCCACTTTAAAGTGCACGTAAGTAAAGTACAGACACCTAAAAATTCTACTTAAGTGCAGTACTTATTATACTTTGTTATATTCCACCACTGGTAGAAGTACTATATATCAATACTACTGCTACAGCTACTTCTATTATAATGTTACTCTGTGGGCTTCTTCTGACTACTATGGCAACCCATTTTGTACTTTATATATTTTATTTTAAGTACTACATTTTTCCTTTTCAAAATATTCTTCAGAAAGTACGATTTAATAATTGACTGCTTTCTTGCTCTGTCTGCCCTCTAAGTTTTCACGCACCGTTACACTGTTCCCTGTATTGGAGCTGATTTCCCCCTGTACCTCTGTACTCGTCTGTGCTGAGTGACTCTCCCCAGACTCTGAGCTGCAGTTTAAATGGAGGCTGTCTGACCTAAGAGTTGAATTCAGACAGATTAACAGAAACAAACTTAAGATCAGTCAAAGAGAGACAAGCCATTATCAGAAGAGGGCAGACAAAACAGGATACAATACATGCAATCCAAAATGTAAAAAAACAAGTGTGATCTGCCTTTATTCTGTGGTCCTGTTTGCTATTGTACGCTTCTTAAAGTCTTTATTTAAAGGAACTGTATGTAGCCTGTACTCTTACAGTTTTGAAAAAAAGTTTTAAAATCACAACTAAACCTGGGTTGCCAGTACCTGAAAGTGTGTATAGTATATAGGTCAACTGTCAATTCCTGCACTACTTCCTTTACTTGTACTATATTTACCACAGGTACTATTCCACCAAACCAAGTAATAATTAGGAAAACATGAAAACCTATAAGCTGCATAGAGGACAAGCTGCAGACAGTACAATGCTAGATGAAAAGTGATCCATTTGTGAAGCCCGGTGAGTTATGAAGTACAAAAAAGGTTTGTTCTTTCTTACAGCAGATACAGACAGGACAGGGCCCAGGCCTCCCCTCCCAAGTCTCTTTAAGTCTCTCCCCTAGAGCATCTCTCCCCCTGGTCCTTAGTCTCCCCCAGAGCATCTGAGTTCTAAGTGTTTTATACCAGTGACTTCTGTTTCACACCCATGACATAATGAACTTTTACACCTGACTCTTACACAGATAAGACAACAAAAGCTTTCCTGGAGGATGGGACGAGGCCTTCACACATGTTAATGTCTGACATGTTAATGTCCTCACACAATTTCCATCACAGGACACAAACAAGGTTTTTCTTATTCTCAGTATGTGGACAGACCATGCTTCATGTGAGAGCACAGAGGCTCCAGAATTACACTAGCATTGATTAATGATTGGCTGCAAGTGCTGGGGTTGAAATAGGATTCAGATCAGAGAGGGGCTTTTAGGTTTAAACCAACCGGATTTCAGCACTGAAAATGGCGACCTAAATGAGAGACTTGTGAGGCCAGTTTTGCTTTCTAAGTGGACAAGCATTTTGAGAAACATAAACACCATGGCCATCATCCATTGTTTTTTGTGATTAATAATAAATCTTATTTCAAATCAAATGGTGGTTTTAAAGGTGCAGTGTGTAACTTTTCAGGTGGAGGTCAGCTACCTACTCCAGACAGATGTTATTAACTTGCCTGGAATATTGTACAGTATGGCACTAAACATTATCTTACATGAATCAATCACGACCGTTTCTATTGCTCAAAAATCCTCCATCAGAAAAGTTACATAATTTACCTTTAAAATGTACTTATAAAAGGAAGTATTTCAAACAGACTATGGTAAAAAAAAAAAGAAAAACTACAAAAAAACAAAAACATTTTGCTCTGTTGTTTATCCACCACCACAACGTCCACTTGGTTCCATCACCTTTCTGTCAGTCTGTATCTGGAAGTCCCACAGGATCTTGGCTTGGTCATTCTCCACTAACTTTGGAGGTGTTTCCCAACTTGGCGTTGGGGTCTCCAATTCGTACTCTGCACACGTTTTCTGTACACTATGCCCTATGCCACTAGGTTATGCTGCTCTATGCATGCTATATACTGTATATAGTGAATTTAGTCATTTCTAGGTTGCTTCATACTATTTGGTGGTAAACTATATCGCCACAGCAGCCCCTCAGATCACTTCCAGCACTTACTCTTTCTAGGCATTTCATTTATTCTTTTTAAATACTTCTTTGCTGGAGTTAAAAATATGTGTTATATGGTGGCTGCAGAAAGGACAAATCAAAAGAAAAGAATGTAATATCATTTTGAACATGGGCTCTGGGCTACTTACTAATAATTTAACAGCTAGTTTTTCTAATCAGCATTGCAGTTCAAATTCAGAGTTTTAAACCCAAGAATACTTCTGTAGTTGCACTTACATTTTAAGCAGGGAAAGAGCAAAGTGAACATCTATCTATCTTACCACAGGGCACGGACTCTACACTTTCACACTGAGAAAAGCTTGTTTGGTCTTATTGTGTAAAAAGTCTAGAAGGAAACTTAGAAAGCTTCTAGAAACTGAATGTCTAGCTGCCCAAAGACAATCGTTATCAGATTTATTTACATTTATTCTAACAAAGTCTGACAAGCTACAAATTGCAAAATGCACAATCTAATGTTGTCATGATACTAACATTTCAAACTGGATTTCGGTACAAAGGAATAGACTCAGTACTCAATACTGATTCTGATAATAAAAAAACACATTGAAATAATGTAATTTTCAACATAAATCATAGTTCTTCCCTTTATATTACCATGTGTCCTCCCTCAGTCGTCCAGGTAGGTTCCATAGTGGCCCACTTCTGATATTTCTGATACTAGATCTCAAGATACTCAAGATCAGCCTAAAGCTATTCAGGAAAGGTTCATTTCTGTGGTATGAATGTGACTTTTTAGTATTGATATTTCCTCAATTGAGCATCTAGTTTCGATACTAGTTTTAATATCTGATTCTCAACTTTTGACAATCCTTGGTTTTTATATTTCACTTTTCTATTGGCACTCAAACAATTTCATCTTGTTTTAAATATGATTTTTCAGTACCACTTTATAATAACTACACCTTAATAAATGATGATACTCACAAATACCTCTAATTATTTATTAAAGGGACAGTATGTAACTCTCTGGAGTGGCATGTCAACTGCAGGATTCAATGGAAATAGAAATTTAAAGCCAAACTACTACAAACACCATCCATTTACGTAGTATGTGTACTGACAGTTTTCAGTGACATTGCTACCAAATATAGCTCCCAAAGTTTTTACATGGTGTGTGTATTTACATGGTATTATATCCAGTCTCACTTGGTAACAAAGCTTCAGACAGAGCAGTGCCTCCAATTAGCTTTACTTCACCCCCAAGGAACATTGACATCCAGTCATACAGTAGCGAAACTTTTTTAAAAGTTCAGTTTACAAAAAAAAAAAAAAAAGTAAAAATAACCTATTGAGCAAAGAGCAAGCTCACAACAAAATCACCCGCCTATTTACTACTTCTATTATTACTACTCATACCACTGGTACAACTACTACTATTGCAACTAGTACTGCTACTTGGTACTAGGGTGGTCAAAGGTATCAAAAAATCTGATCCTAATCAATACTAAAAATAGTATTGAAACTAGCTCCTCATTTGAGCAGGTATCAATACTAAAAAAGTTTCAGGATGAACCTTTCCTGAAATGCTTTATAAGGCATGACAACACCTCTCCCCTATTACTAATATAATTTAGACATATACATATTTCTAAAGTAAAAATACAAAGCCATTTATTTTTCTGAATCTTACACACCTCCTGTCCTGTCTCCTTAAGTTCCTTGACATTCACAGATATATTGAAGGGGTGAAGGGTCATACACGTATAGATCCAAATGTCAGTTCTTTCCTATCTTCAGGAGGGACATGCAGGGTCACTGAGCACCTCCCTCTCAATCACAACAAAACCTCAGCTAGAATCAGACAAGAGCTACACACAGAGGCAGGTGTCGGCTTTTCACAATCAATTCTCATCTTGGAAATAAGAACTGTGTGAATAATGCAGCAGAAGTTTGCCTTTCATCACTTTTTGGAGACTAGTATTGATGTAATATTGCTATTGTGAAGTTAAATTGGACTTAAACTTTCGTGCTAGGGGTGGATGCCATCTCTACCAAGTTTACATGAGCCATTTTAATGTCCCTATAGGGAAAACCCTCTGCATTTGACCCGTCCTTCAATGCCGCTGGCACAATGTGTATGTATAAAGAAGAGGACTGTGATGCTGCCCATAGCGTTTGGCTCCAGTCAAATGAAGCTCATTAAGGGCAGCGGTCATAGAGGCGAATTTGGCGTTCCATATTTGGAATTCCAACCGCCAGTATCATAGCAACAAAAGAGCCAATCTGGAGTGAGGCTGTTGTAACTGTTGTAACGCCCCTTCCCGCCCACACCGCCAGCTAGCAGGTTAGCTATGCCCATTTATATATACTGTACAGTCTAAGAGCGCCCAGGGATCCATCTCCAGATTTCGGTCCAGGCTTAGTTGAGACCTTAACTGGAGGATCTTAACTATTGTGGATTAAGCATCTTCCTGGTTCATTAAACAAGTGTTTATTGCTAGAACAAATACATTTAACAACATGCTTTTGAGAACCTTTGTGTTGGTATTTCATGTCTTATAACTTAAAAGTGCCCTCTGTTTCCACAGTATGTCGTAAAATGTATGTATTTCCATTAAGGATATATCAGATCCAGTATTGGTAGTGGTGATATCGAAGGCATTTCCTAGATATCGTCATCAGTCTGAAACTGAACATTTAGCTGATATTTGGCACAGATATTTTTTTTATAAGCTGCCTCAGTCTCTGTGTCTTTTTGAACAGACTACAGAGAAAAATGGAAAAAGAAAAGCAATTAGGATACAGACATTTGGTATTCCGTTCGCTTAAAAAGTGAAAAGTGCATTGGTAAACTGTACTTTAACATGTGTAAGTGCCCCTCTCTTGTTTACTTTGTCTTTTCTCGCTGGTGAAATATTCACTATGTTACTCTCTCAGTCGTATAATTATCACCAACACCTCAGTGGTTTCTTAGCAACTGAGATTGGCACATCCTCTTTTTCGCAAGAAGCCATTTTCTTCACAATAAAATCACATTCATCATAGGGAATAATGCCGTGAAGTCAGAGGAGTGACCTAAATACAACTTTGTAACTAAGAAGCTCTTTCACAAGTTCAAGTGTCTTCTTTTTTGGAGGATTTTTACATCGTGGCCATAATATTCATATTGTCTACTTAGTGTGGAACTACTTACACTGTAGCATAGATGGTTAAGGTGTATTGCATTATGGCCTATGGGTTTGGTGTCAGTGAGAAGGTTCTATGTTCACCTCCTGTGTGGGATTTGCATCTTTTTCCTGTGTGTGCGAGGGTTTCCTATGACAACTTTGATTTTGCTAATCAACCCAAAACATGAACAGAAGGTAAAATTCTCCAGCTAAGGTAATGCTGGCCAAGGTTAGCACCTGAAAGGTTTCCTCAGTGGTATTGAAGAATGGGTCAAATGCAAAAGACAAGTATGGGTTTCAGAATGATGAAAAATTAAGCCTGTTACCATAGCAATTAGTACATTGATAAGTATAATTGTAATTGCAATGTTCTCTTAGCCAGTGGTCACTGTCAGAACCCCTCTTCTCTTCCTCCCTCTCTCTCTCTCTCTCCCTCTCTCTCTCACTCTCACTCCCTCTCTTTCTCTCTCCCTCTCTCTTGCTCCCTCTCACGCTTTCTCCCTCTCTTATTCTCTCTCCCTCTCTCTATCTCTCTCTTGCTC
The DNA here is from genome assembly GCF_009829125.3 of Periophthalmus magnuspinnatus. NCBI lineage: Eukaryota > Metazoa > Chordata > Actinopteri > Gobiiformes > Gobiidae > Periophthalmus > Periophthalmus magnuspinnatus. The sequence goes on along the minus strand of NC_047131.1, from coordinate 18,814,558 downwards.
TCTTTCCCTCTCTCACTCTTTCCCTTCTTTCCCTCGCCCACTCTCTCCCTCTCTCTCTCTTTCTCTCTCTCTCCCTCTCACTCTCTCTCTTTCTCTGTCCCCCTCTCTCTCTCACTCTCTCCCCCCTCCCTCTCCCTCTCTTTCTCTTCCCCCCCTCCCTCTCTCTCTCTCCCTCCCTCTCCCCCCCTCTCTCTGTCTCTCTCGCGCTATCTCTCTCCCCTCTCTCTCCCTCTCTCCCTCCCTCTCTGCCCCTCTTTCTCTCTGTCTCTCTCGCTCTATCTCCCCCCCCTCTCTCTCCCTCTCTCCCCCTCTCTCTGTCTGTCTCTCTCGCTCTATCTCTCTCCCCCCTCTCTCTTTTTCTCTCGCTCTCTCTCTCACTCTCTTTCTTTCACTCCCTCTACAATTAAGTGCTGTTTGGACAATTGGCAGTGACATGTTCATCCCGGTTGTTGTCTCAATGGAGATATTAGAGCAGAGCCAGGTGGACACCACACACGCGCTCTTTCTTATCTTCGTAGCTTCATGAGAAATCAGGCTTGTTCTGACATTTAGGCCATTTTGCACTCACACAGAAGTGGAGGGAAGAGGGAGAGAGAGAGAGACAGAGAAAGGAAGAGAAAGAGATAGACATCCTGCTGGAGATAAATTGGTTTTCTGAATCTGATCGGCGACAGGAAGCACTGTGACTTCCTGTTTATAGAGTCAGACAGGGAAGATAGGGACCTCACTCACAAGAGCTCAGACAGAAAATTATTTAATAAAATGTACTGACAATCTTCATCTGATTTTATCCAGTCAAGCTTCATCCTCATCACCTTGTCGGAAACGCATTTTGAACACGTCATTAAGACCGTATTTGACCATTGAAAAGATATATTTTGTTTATAAGTTGTTAATTGCTATGGCAACAGTGCACATTTGCCATCACTGTGAAACCCATGGAAGGACACATTGGTGCATTATATGAACTCACTCCACAGGTGCAAGTTCATTTTGTGGCCTTTCGGTAAAGAATGGAGAAGGATCTGGCTGCAGACATTTACCAGGAGAACCCACGTGTAACTTACCTCCATCCGCACATCCCAAAAAGTAAACGCCAAAAGCCCGCTAACTTTCCTAACCTTAACCATTACAGATTTGTGTCTAACCTTAACCAGACACAGGGCCTATGGCAACATTCACTGACAAACTGTTCCTGTTTTCTGGCACTACTTTAAAATAGGGTCCAGGACTTACTAGGTACGTACAGTGGTAGTTAGCAGATACTTGACTGTTAATTATGGTGGTAGTTACAATAGTAGTTATTGTGGTATTTGTGGTATTTGTGGTACTTTAGCTGGTAATTATACTGATACTTACCTGTACTTTGGCTGGGACTCATACAGTATAACTAATAATGGGACTTTGTGGTACTTAGAGCAGTATTTATTGTGATACAAGAAGTGCTACTTACACTAATAGTTATTGGTACTAGTACTGGTACTTACAGTAATATGTTGTGTAGTGTCATGTAGTATTAGTTACAGTGGTATCTATTGAAGGGTGATATTTAGAGTTTAGTGGTGGTGTTATTGCAGTTAGATAAAAGATTTAACAGTAACTACTACAGTAACTACCACCGTAATTACCAGTCAAGTATCTACTAAGTACCCCTGTAAGTACCTAGTAAGTCCAGGACCTTATTTTAAAGTGCTACCTGTTTTTCTCGTCTCCACAGCAGAAGCAGAGTGGTTTATAGTATGATAGAATAACCTCCAGTCAGTCCAAGGACAGCGCTGGACTCTCCTTCACTGTCACAAATATTGCGTTCTTCTCATACACCTTTAATTTATGTGGCTTTTTCAGTAAACCGTTTTAATGTGTCCCATTGTTGTACCTGTGCTGCAGCTTCAGTCCATGGCAGACTGCTTAACTCGAGTTTCATTTGTGCTACTTTAATTAAGAGCTTCTCTGCGCCAATAACACTCGGCTCTGTTTCCTAGAAATGTTTGGTTAATTAGATACATCACGGTGGGAATTGAGCTGACACTATAATACAGTTTGTGCTTTACTGTTTTGCATAATAATTACTAACACAACCCGAGATCTATAAAGGGCGAGCTGTTACGTTGAATGTGATGAATATTATCATGGATTTTATAGTTTAGTTTTTCATTTTGAGTTATTCAAGCACCGGGCATCATGAACACACCCACACGCCCTTCGATTCACACCCGCCTCACACATCCAAAGAACACGTGCACCTTGCTATTCATTTAGAATAAAAAAATATATAATAATAATAATAATAATAATAATAATAATAATAATAATAATAATAACAAATAGACCTGTACTTGATGACCATGGAAATGTCCCTAGTCATTTTTTGTTTTTGTTTTGCCCATGGTTTACATGGTTTATCGAATCCAACTTGATCAATACGGATTCCCAGATTTTTTTCTCCTTTTTTTCCTCCTTTTCTTCTTGTTCAGTTTTCCAAGTGTATGACAGAAATCAGTTTATTAAGCCACTTTTCAAATATTGGTCCTGTTGGTGCTTTTCTGTCTTTTAATATTAGTCTTTTGGCAGTGACGGGGGCCAATAACATGGCTGATTGCATTTCAACAGGGAGATCCAGTTAAGATTCAGAAGCTACAAACAGCGCAAAGTCTCTGTGTCACTGATTAAATATCAAAAAAAAGCTTGACCAGAACATTTGTATAAGGGGACAGTCCTAAAACAAGTATAAGAGAGTGTAAGCTTCACTGGGTTTGCACTTGTCACATATTGAAGACACTGACTCATAAAACTTGCTGAGCTTGACTTTAAAATAGTCAAACGATGAATCACTTTAAACTGAGTCAATCTGTATGAGCCGTTAATTGAGCAGCTGTTGATCCGGGTGAGAGCAAGACACCACCAATTTCCTCTCCCCAAGCCTTTTTGCAATTGTTTGTTCAAGTATTCTCAGCTGAAAAAAAACTTCACACACGTACTAATAATTTTTTGTTAGTTACTGGCAAACTAAATGTCTTCATCAATGAGCAGGTTTCACTTAGTGTCTCAAAGCTGCTCATGACGCTCTTAACAAAGCTTCTTATTTGCAAAAAAAAAAAAGTGAAAAATATATTTGGACAGGATTATGGCATAGTTAGTTCGCTTAGTTAGAATATTTAAAACATTTTTACAACTAGACTTGTATTTATTAGAAAAGATTTATCCTTGGTGCTTGGTGCAACTAATGATGGTTGTGATGAGTTTGACTATAAGAGCGGAGTTTTGCCATGATGGTAAAGCAAATAACAACTAGCATGCTAACCCACAATTCCTGGTTATCGAACAATAAAATGATTTTTAGATGCAGACAGTATGCAGCAAATATACTAGTTTCAACTCAAGAGCTACACAATATATCTGCTCAAATACATGATAATACATTGAATACTTTTTTTTTTTTTTAAACAAATTAAAACATAAGTAATGATTGAATAAAATATGTATATTTCCTTCCAGACAAAGCAATAACATCTCCATGGAGACAAGATGGTGGCGGTGGCAGGGGCAGACGGGAATCGGCTCTTAAGACCCGTTGGGCATTACTTGCAGACTTGTTTTTTTTTTTTATTAAGTCATTTTAGATCAATATTGCGATTTAAAATGTGAGTGTCATAGATTTTAACTAGATAGTCATGAGCACAAGTTGTCTTTTTAAAAAAAATAAAATTGACCAATACATCAATGAAGCCCTGAATAGATAATATAATATACAAATACATCACTTTTACTTTACCTTCAAGATAAAATACGGTTACTATAATAAATAAAATGATATTGATTCCAAAAACACTGCACTTTAACCATCCCCAGCCGTTTCTTGTATCACTACCAGATTCTTATATGCGTTATTCTCACAATGTCAAGTCCACTTTATCTCCTAGGCTTTATGTTGAACTATGACCCCATTCTAATACATCGGCTCGGCTGTCTCTCAGGTGGAATAAACCACTTTGACAGCACATTTATCATGCGCTCTGACCACGTCCCAGCACTCCATCAGTCCCCTGCCCTCCAGAGCGGTCATGTTTGTGTATGTGTGTATGACCCCAAAGTCCTGGGCCGGTTCAGCTCCTCAGACTGGTCTAGAGGAAATAACATCTCTTACACGAGCTTATCCAATAACAGACACAAGTTCTTGTTCCTGCAGCCAAGACACTACACAGGTCGATGTATTCACTTCCTGGTTCAAGCTGTTGACACTTAAATACTTGTAAAGGAAATGTGAAAAGCTGCTGGACTCAGTGATTGTGTGTTCATGAACATGGTATACTCAGATAGACCTTTATCTTATATCAAATACTTTCAGAATAGCGTATAACTATTTTAAAATTAGTATGAAGTGGTTTGGGTACTCAAAATATAGTACTAAATAATATAATAATAATTTGTGTGGGGTTTTTTAAGCTTTTACTGGACGTTTTGATTTACAGAGTAGAAAATTTTCACCTCTGCAGTATGCTATGGCTGCAACAGTGGCGGCAGTAGTATTAATACTCGTATAAGGTGTAGTAGACTGCATACAAGTAGCAATACAAGCATAGTAATTTGTGTTGTATAAGTTTGTGTTTTATATATACATATTAAAGGCTCTGCAACATTTTAACCCTAATGATCCCGTTAAAGTTTTCTGCATAACTCCTTTAAAGTTCCCTTCTTTTGTCATACTATTTCTCCAGACTTTTGTTCAGTCCAAACTTCCCCAGATATGTGAAGTGTATCGTGTAAGAGGAGGTCATTTTTAGCCCTGGTCTAAAGCAGAGACAGGAGCGGGACACACAGAGGAGACTGGTCTGTCCCACCTGACCTGTTCACATCTGAGCTTGTTAAAGTCAACCGTCTGAGTCCTACATACTTCAGCTACTACTGTTTATAATAAGGCTTTCACATCTGCCGTCACACTGGCCCATCGGCTAAAATAACGCTATACTTGTACAACTTTCTTATTGAGGTGAGTCATATCAGCACATGTCCATGAGTAATCTGACCAGAACTGAAGAAGCGGCTTGGATGAGCAGAGAAATGTCTTCACTCCTTCAACGATTTGTCCAGTTGGCAGATTTAAATTTCGTCTTTTGCAGTGGATCAGACCTGAACGACTGAGGAAATACACAGACATACTAGCACATGCATAAAGAAGAGGTAAGGTGTCTTGCTCAAGGACACAACAACTGCATGCACTGATAGACTGTGATCAAACGGACAATCTCCACAAACCTGAACATATATAAAAAGTGTTGTCTTTATATATATATATATGTCATATTTAAGAATACATATATTTAAGAATATATATATATATATATATATATATATATATATATATATATATATATATATATATATATATATATATATATATATAATATATATATATATATATATATATATATATATATATATATATATATATATATATATATATATATATATATATATATATATATATATATATATATATATATATATATATATATATATTCTTAAATATATGTATTCTTAAATATGACATGTCTTAAATGAAGGCGGGGTGGGATTTAATAAGTTTTCTTCTTCCCACTCCTTTTTGAGCTTATATAAGGATTCATTTGTGAAATGTGCTTTAAATGTACCCGATACATGTGCTTGAAATAAATTAATTAATTAATAATAAAATTAAACAAAATAAATTCTTTAACCCCTAAAAAACACCTTTAAGTGAATAAAAACAAGAACTGTAACTCCACCAGAAAAGGTTCACAATGTAGCTTTAACCCGAAAAATTTATTTGCTTTTTTTCTTGTTTTATAAATGTAAATATAACTGATGGAGTCAAATATTAAATAGATGGATGTTACTTTTTTATAAACATTCCCTGTGTGGCCACAGTCTCCATAGAAATGTTTACTCTTTGTGTCATTTAAATCAACATTTACATACAACCTCAGCTTCACTTGATCCCATATAAAACCTAAGAGCACCTGAACTCATCACCTTCTTAAATAAAGTCTCTTCTTACACTTTTGTGCCCTCATAGCAAAACTCATAAATCAAAATGTGACAAGTGCAAATGCGATACAAGAAATTAGTTTTATCAGTGATGTCCACTCATTTTTCATGGCACTTTAATTCAAATGCTATTATTATTTTCAATATTTTTGAAGCTGTAGCAGAGATTTGTCAACCCATGATTGATGCTGCATTCAAATTTACAGCTGAAGTTAGGCTATTACATTGGTACACAGTTACACTTTTTATTCTATCAGTTCATCATGTTAGTTTGACCCATAAACATGTTACAATCCCATTAAAAACATCAGAGTTTTGAAGAAAAAAAAAAAAGAAGAGATAGACTGTAGCTGCGGGTGACAAGGACAAGGGGGACTGTACAGAAATGATCTGACAAAATGGGATTTCTTTCATAGCTAACATACATACTGATATAAAGGCTTAGAAACGTGAAAAGAAAATTAAATTCTATACTACATGACACGTTAAAAGGTCATTATGTGCAGTACAAATTGTTTTACAGTGTATGTTTTGGATGGTAATAGAGTTACATAGAGCAGCAGTTATTTTTTTACCTATTATAAACTTTAATATAATTGCTAAAAGAAGACAAAATTAATGTTTTTTTGGATTAGTAAGAAGAATATTTGGACAGAAAGGTGTCAAAGCGCTACACAGCCACTTGGAGAGGCTGGAAAAGGTGCATGTCCACTGTAACAACCACCTACGTTTCAATTTCTGATGCAGAGACAAGAACATCACACCAGTAAAAACAGATCATTAATAAGGACAAGGAAGCACTCTTAAAACAAAGGATTTGCATTAAGATCAATAAGCAAAAACATATTGACAAGAACTAAAGAAAATGGAGGAATATGGACAGCATTCACCCCATGGAAGAAGAGATTCAGTAACGTCTTGATACTTAAAAGAACGTGTAAATGGGAATTTGAAACGGCAGAGTATAAAAGTTAAAAAGAGTGTAAACTTGGCACCGTACAGTCACAAGCTAAAGAGAAATGGGTATGCAGTCTGGCACAGCGAAATATCACAGAAACAAACGTACTTGCACGAGGATTCAATTTTGCCACTACCCCAGATAAAGTCCTCATACAAGAATGCATCTTAGCTACGGAGTTAGCTTGTCAAAAAATACAGAACTAAGGACAAAAAGCAGAATCACGCAACACAGTGACGGAGATTCTTCTAAAAACAGACAAATTACTGAGGAACAGTATGACCAAGGAGCAAAGGAGAGTCATTAATCATATGAAAAAAGACAAAACCATTACTATCCTACCTGCAGATAAAGGGCAATTGTTATGTGAGACACGGAAACATACAAACAAAAAATTGAGGCACTACTAGCACCAACAACTCCTATGAAACATTTAAAACGAACCCAACTGAAGAAAAGAAACAAGCCCTGAAAGTGTTACTATTAGAACAATACCTATTACCTATTAGATACCTATTACCAATACCTATACCCATATAACAATATCTATACCAATAAAAATACCCTATACCCATATACCAATACCTATATCAATACCTATATACCAATACCTAGAACTATATACCATTATATATATATATATATATATATATATATATATATATATATATATATATATATATATATATATATATATATATATATTATATATTATATATATATATATATATATATATATAATATATATATATATATATATATATATATATAAATATATATTATCTATTTATATAGTATATATAATATATTATATATATATATATATATATATATATATATATATATATATATATATATATAATGGTATATAATGGTATATAGTTGGTATATATATATATATTTTTCGCTATAAACAAAATTCTGAAGATTTTGCATGTGCCAACTTATGACTAATTATTTTTTTTATATTACAAGTGAATGAAATGGCTTCGACTAGAAGATCTTGCAAAAATAAGCCTGACATATTCTGCTACATCTGCAGTGAATACACCAATGTTCCTAACAGGAATCAAGTCACAAGTTTCATAAAGCGTGCTTACCATGCTTATTTTGGTATTAAACTTGGTGACCAAGATGAAGCTTGGGCGCCACACATGGCATGCAAGTCATGCACCGAGTATCTGCGTCAGTGGACTAAAGGCAAGAAGAGTTGTCTGAAGTTTGGAATTCCCATGGTTTGGAGGGAGCCGACATCTAAGCTACTTCTGGGCTATTGATGTGACTGGGATCAACAGAAAGAACCGAAGCAGCCTCAGGTATCCTGACCGTGAATCAGCACGTCGTCCTGTAGCTCACTGTGATGAAATTCCAGTACCTGTCTTTGTAGAAGTTCCTGACATCAGTGACAAAGATTCCTCCAGTGTGGTTTTAATGATGATGCTCCACATCCTTTTTCCCAAAAGGAGCTAAATGTTCAGGTTTCCTGAGAATCTGGGATCACTGAGTGATGAGCAGGTGGAGAGATTCCATCAGGACATAAAAGAGATGGAGACCAGGTATCGGGGACGCTGGGATGCAGTCATGATGGCTGATTACTGTTGGTCTCTACAGAGACATCCCTGCTGCTGAGCATTCAAGGGGTTCATAAAAACAGAAGTTCATGTCCTGAATTTTGCACAACGATAACATAACGTTCCAATTTACATGTACTTACCTTTATCAATTAACATAACGTAACATTTAATTAATACATTCTGTTAGAAAACTATTTTTTATCTCCTAAAACATTTTTTGGATGAGAAATATTAAAGAAAATCAACTGATAATGTCACAAAATTGTAATCGATTTAGTCAGAAGATCGGATTTTTCAAAATCAAATTAGCATAAAAACCTGACCTGACTGAGAAAAATTGATATCATTTTTGGATTCAGCGGTGCAAAATGGTCCTAATTCAGTTGAAAACACACAGACAACTTTCAAAAATGTTTTTTTGTAACCCAGTGTAATTAATCACATATTGTGCCAGGGACTTTTTGCCCTCTTTTCCACATTTTGTAATGTCTTTATGGACATACAAATTACTACAGTTTTGGATCTAAGACGACGGTAACTTCTTATAACTTGATGGAAAAAAACACAAAACTGGGAAACAGCATAGATTTCAAGTACTATTTCAAAGTACTAATCTGTATCTGAGGTAAAATAAGTTATACATGTTCTGAATGATACGTCAATTTTCAAGAGAAGATGTCACGTATGACAACTTCTACTGTGGTTGGATCGTCCCATGTTAGGACAGTTGTTTGGCGCTCTTTATGGTCTCAATCCAGATGCTTCTGCATCCATAGATAATGTAGGAGGGTCTGGCTAGACAGGCAAAAGGAAACCAGTAATGACAGGATGAAGAGCAATACAGGAATGTTGTTATTCTGATAAGATACCTTTTATCTGTATTCCCTGAAGGAAGTCATCAACAGATTTGCCTTAAAATCACATATTTTTAAGACTTTTTGGGAGTAAATATAAAACCACAAAAACATTGGGAAAGGAAGACGGAGGTGAACGGATTGGGAGTGGAACAGACTCCCTGATGGTGGCTGAGGTGTCTGCCAAAATACTCATTGTTTTTAAATACACCATCTGTTCTATATGATGTGCAAAGACCAGTACCAGCACTCCCAGTGTTACATAATGCATTCAGGGCCAAGAAGTCCAATGTAAGTGAAGTGAAACAGGATATACTTCATGTCCCAGCATGTAGGACTGGAACAAAGCCATTCCTAGAAAGAACCAAAACCTGTTTTATTAAAAGGGGCAGGAAAAAAAAAAAACTTGGCACGGATGTTGCTAGTTATTAGGCAAGGCAGGTAAGTGCTTGGGTTATCCTGTCTACTGGGGGATGGGGGGCAGAAAGAAGACAGACCTATCCATGCGTTTCAGAATGATAAAACATGAGAAGCACTGTCATTTAAAACTAAATATTCTACCTTTTCAATGGGAAACAGTTTTCAAAATGTCACATAGACCAGGAAGCTGAAACCCATGGACAGTCTATATTGACTCACAGCAGAAATAAGTTTTATGAACAGTTGACTTTCCAAACAGTAACAGTTTCCTCTTTTGGCCACATTGTAATGGTGATTTTTACTACTTACTAACCTCACCTTTTTAAATCCATCCATCCATTTTCTTCCGCTTGTCCGGAGCCGGGTTGCGGGGTCAACAGTCTAAGCAGGGACTCCCAAACTTCCCTCACCCCAGACACATCCTCCAGCTCCTCCGGTGGGATCCCAAGGCATTCCCAGGCCAGCCGAGAGACATAGTCCCTCCAGCGTGTCCTGGGTCTTCCCCGGGGCCTCCTCCCGGTAGGACATGCCCAGAACACCTCCCTAGGGAAGCGTCCAGGAGGCATCCTGAGCAGATGCCCGAGCCACCTCAGCTGGCTCCTCTCAACGTGTAGGAGCAGTGGCTCTACTCCAAGCTCCTCCCGTGTGACCGAGCTCCTCACCCTATCCCTAAGGGTGCGCCCAGCCACTCTGCAGAGGAAACCCATTTCAGTCGCTTGTATCCGTGATCTTGTCCTTTCGGTCATTACCCAGAGCTCATGACCATAGGTGAGGGTAGGAACGTAGATTGACCGGTAAATCGAGAGCTTCGCCTTCCGGCTCAGCTCCTTCTTCACCACAACGGACAGATACAGCGACCGTATCACTGCAGACGCTGCACCAATCCGCCTGTCAATCTCACGCTCCATCCTTCCCTCACTCGTGAACAAGACCCCGAGATACTTGAACTCCTCCACTTGGGGCAGAGACTCGCCACCCACCCGGAGAAGGCAAACCACCTTTTTCCGGTCGAGAACCATGGCCTCGGATTTGGAGGAGCTGATTCTCATCCCAGCCGCTTCACACTCGGCTGCAAACCGCCCCAGTGCCTGCTGCAGGTCCTGGCTCGATGAAGCCATCAGGACATCATCATCCGCAAACAGCAGAGATGAGATCCTGTGGTTCCCGAACCAGACCCCCTCTGACCCCTGGCTGCGCCTAGAAATTCTGTCCATAAATATAATGAACAGAACTGGTGACAAAGGGCAGCCCTGGTGGAGTCCAACATGCACCGGGAACAGGTCTGACTTACTGCCGGCAATGCGAACACAGCTCCTGCTCCGGTCATACAGGGACCGGACAGCCCTTAGCAAAGGGTCCCAGACCCCATACTCCCGGAGCACCCCCCAAAGGACACCACGAGGCACATGGTCGAATGCCTTCTCCAAATCCACAAAACACATGTGGACTGGTTGGGCATACTCCCATGAGCCCTCGAGGACCCGATGGAGAGTATAAAGCTGGTCCAGTGTTCCACGACTGGGACAAAAACCACACTGCTCCTCCTGAATCCGAGGTCCGACTATCGGTCGGATTCTCCTCTCCAGTACCCTGGAGTAGATCTTACCGGGAAGGCTGAGGAGTGTGATTCCCCTGTAATTGGAACACACCCTCCGGTCCCCCTTCTTATACAGAGGGACCACCACCCCGGTCTGCCATTCCAGTGGTACTGTCCCCGACCGCCACGCGATGTTGCAGAGATGTGTCAGCCAAGACAGTCCCACAACATCCAGAGACTTGAGGTACTCGGGACAGATCTCATCCACCACTGGAGCCTTGCCACCGAGGAGCTTGCTAACCACCTCGGTGACTTCAGCCAGGGTGATGGACGAGTCCGCCTCCGGGCCCCAGTCTCTGCTTCCTCCTCGGAAGACATGACGGGCAGATTGAGGAGATCCTCAAAGTATTCCTTCCACCGCCCGACAACATCCCCAGTCAAGGTCAGCAGCTCTCCACCCACACTGTAAACAGTGTTGGTGAAGCACTGCTTCCCCCTCCTGAGGCGTCTGACGGTTTGCCAGAATTTATTTGAATTTGAATAGAATTTATTTTGAGTCCTCCTCCATGGCCTCCCTGAACTCCTCCCAACCCCGAGTTTTTGCCTGTGCAACCGCACGAGCCGCGGCACGCTTGGCCCGCCTGTACTCATCGGCTGCCTCAGGAGTCCCACGAGCCAACAAGGCTTGATAGGACTCCTTCTTCAGCTTGATGGCATCCCTTACTTCCGGTGTCCACGACCGGGTTTCGGGATTGCCGCCGCGACAAGCACCTCAGACCTTACGACCACAGCTACAAGTGGCCACATCAACAATAGAGGTGGAGAACATGGCCCACTCAGAGTCCACATCTCCAGCCTCCCCCGGGATCAGGGAGAAGTTCTCCCGGAGGTGTGAGTTGAAGACCCCTCTGACAGAAGGCTCTGTCAGGCATTCCCAACAGACCCTTACGATACGCTTGGGTCTGCCAGGTCTGTCCGGCTTCCCCCTCCGCCAGCGTATCCAACTCACCACCAGGTGGTGATCAGTTGACAGCTCAGCCCCTCTCTTCGCTCGAGTGTCCAAGACACGCGGTCGGAGATCAGATGACATGACAACAAAGTCGATCATCGACCTCCGACCTAGAGTGTCCTGGTGCCACGTGCACCGATGGACACCCTTGTGCTCGAACATGGTGTTCGTTATGGAAAAACTGTGACTAGCACAGAAGTCCAATAACAAAACACCACTTGGGTTCAGATCAGGGAGGCTGTTCTTCCCAATCACGCCCCTCCAGGTGTCACTGTTGTTACCCACATGGGCATTGAAGTCCCCCAGGAGAACAACGGAGTCCCCGGTTGGTGCACTGTCTAGTACCCCTCCCAGGGACTCCAAGAAGGCCGGGTACTCTGCACTGCTGTTTGGCCCGTAGGCCAACACAACAGTGAGAGACCTGTCCCCGACCCGAAGGCGCAGGGACGCGACCCTCTCGTTCACCGGAGTGAACCCCAACACAAAGCGGCTGAGCTGTGGGGCAATGAGCAAGCCCACACCAGCTCGCCGCCTCTTCCCGCGGGCAACGCCAGAGAAATGGAGAGTCCAGCCCCTCTCAAGAAGTTGGGTTCCAGAGCCCAAACTGTGCGTGGAGGCGAGGCCGACTATATCTAGTCGGTAACGCTCAACCTCCCGCATAATCTCTGGCTCCTCTCCCCCCCAGCGAGGTGACATTCCATGTCCCCAGAGCCAGTCTCCATGTTCAGAGATCCGGTCATCGAGGCCCCCGCCTTCGACTGCCGCCCAGATCTTCATGCACCAGCCCCTTACGGATCCTCTTGCGGGTGGTGGGTCCACATGAGGATGGCCCCACGTCACTCCTTTGGGCTGAGCCCGGCCACCAGGCGCTCGCTGTCGAGGACCCAGCCCAGGCCTGGCTCCATAAGGGGCTTCTGAACCACTCTTCGTCTGACCCGTCCCCCTGGACCTGTTTGCCATGGGTGACCCTACCAGGGGCATGAAGCCCCCGACAACATAGCTCCCAGGATCATTAGGGCACTCAAACCCCTCCACCACGTTAAGGTGGCGGTTCAGGGAGGTTGGTTTAAATGTGTACAGTAATTACCTGTAAGGCTTTTTTTTTTTCTTCTTTACTGCATTGCAATGTTTTTGGAGGGCCCCTGTGATGTTTAGCTTGGGGCCCAAAACTGATCCATACAGTGACTCTGATAACAAGAAATAAGCACTGGGCCAGTTGTTTTTTTGTTTGTTTTTTTTGTTGTTGTTTTTTTTCCTTCATCACATCAAAATTTGGGTTGCTGATAACAGCTTATATGCACTGGATGGCATATTGAGAGTTAATAAAACACACATTAATAAATCCAGTCTGATCTGAGTGAAGACATTGTTTTGGTTTTTGTTTATTAAATCCATTTATTTATTTATTTTTAAAAATTTCTTTTAACAAATATAAAAATGCGTTATTGATTATAAAGGTAATTCATAACTGTTTTTTACACGTGTAAGAGACAAGAGACTCATTGCCAATGACCTACCAAACACACTGTCCTGGGGCTGGTATCTATGTGTATGCAGACGGTGCAGTTGTGTATGTGTGTGGCAAATCTATGGAAGCCATTACTGCTCCACTTCAACGTACTTCATGTAGAAGCTGTAGCAGTCTGGGTTCAAAACTCTGGGCTTATTCTTAATGTCAGTAAAACAGTGTCAGTTTCCTCACTAAGCTTTATCCTGGACACCCATTTATTATTTGAAAGTCATGATAAAAAGGTTGTAAGAACAAGAAAATAATTTGTATAGCTTCAAAATGATCAGAGTCTGCCATTCCAGGATGCAAATATTTTCATGCATGCAGTTGTATCACTTGCTGGTCACAGGCAACAGCATTTACAGTTAATCCACTGAGAAAGATTTACAATAGGGCCATCAAAATATTAGACAAGAAACCTGTTAGAATATACCAGATATTGCAGAAATTACATTTTCTTAGCTTTGAAAATGTTATTAGGTTTTGTAATTTAAAATGGATGTATAAATGTTTGCACAGTAGCGCTCCAGGTGTCCTCATAAGCTCATAGTCCCACTCAGAGCCACAGGCTACATCACACGAGGAGCCGACAGTGGGAATGTGAAGGTTCCCCTGAGAAAAACATCCTTGGGGCAGTCTGCATTCTCTGTCCAGAGCGCTAAGCTGTGGAACTCCTTCAGCCCTGAGCTAAAACTGGACCTAGACTGGGGTGGTTTTAAACATGAACTTAAACAGGTCTTAAAGAGTAGTCAGTCATGTAATCACTGATAAACCTGACCTGCATTTGCCTTTGTACATTGTTCAATTGTTTTGTTTTTTTGGCCTTTTATAAAAGCCCTTGTAGGGACTGACATTGCAAAATAACCTTGACTATTAATGTTGTAGTATTTACACCTCTAATGTACATACTTAATGTCCCTTATCAAGTAAATAAATAACACTGAACATATGAGGCAAAGCAATATTATATCCAAGCAGATGATGCATTCTCAAACAAAAAAATACACAATGCACCTTTAATGCAGATT